>NC_068429.1:6482106-6524262 GCF_023373465.1 Oncorhynchus keta | reverse complement strand
GCCCTCCACTCTAACCGCTAAGCTACCCTGCCGCCCCTCCACTCTAACCGCTAGGCTACCCTGCCGCCCCTCCACTCTAACCACTAGGCTACCCTGCCGCCCCTCCACTCTAACCACTAGGCTACCCTGCCGCCCCTCCACTCTAACCACTAGGCTACCCTGCCGCCCCTCCACTCTAACCACTAGGCTACCCTGCCGCCCCATGATGGAGGCCACTGTGTTCTTGGGGACATTCAACGCTTCAACTAGTATAGTTATTATCCTCTCAAAAGGGTAGATGGAGGGAGGTGAAAGGAACAGTCCTGTAGGGATGGAGAGAGGAGGGAGGTGAAAGGAACAGTCCTGGAGAGAGGAGGGAGGTGAAAGGAACAGTCCTGTAGAGATGGAGAGAGGAGGGAGGTGAAAGGAACAGTCCTGTAGAGATGGTGAGAGGAGGGAGGTGAAAGGAACAGTCCTGTAGAGATGGAGGGAGGTGAAAGGAACAGTCCTGTAGAGATGGAGGGAGGTGAAAGGAACAGTCCTGTAGAGATGGAGGGAGGTGAAAGGAACAGTCCTGTAGGGATGGAGAGAGGAGGGAGGTGAAAGGAACAGTCCTGTAGAGATGGAGGGAGGTGAAAGGAACAGTCCTGTAGAGATGGACGGAGGTGAAAGGAACAGTCCTGTAGGGATGGAGAGAGGAGGGAGGTGAAAGGAACAGTCCTGTAGGGATGGAGAGAGGAGGGAGGTGAAAGGAACAGTCCTGGAGAGAGGAGGGAGGTGAAAGGAACAGTCCTGTAGAGATGGAGGGAGGTGAAAGGAACAGTCCTGTAGAGATGGAGAGGGGAGGGAGGTGAAAGGAACAGTCCTGTAGAGATGTAGGGAGGTGAAAGGAACTGTCCTGTAGAGATGGAGGGAGGTGAAAGGAACAGTCCTGGAGAGGAGGGAGGTGAAAGGAACAGTCCTGTAGAGATGGAGAGAGGAGGGAGGTGAAAGGAACAGTCCTGTAGAGATGGAGAGAGGAGGGAGGTGAAAGGAACAGTCCTGTAGAGATGGTGAGAGGAGGGAGGTGAAAGGAACAGTCCTGTAGAGATGGAGGGAGGTGAAAGGAACAGTCCTGTAGAGATGGAGAGAGGAGGGAGGTGAAAGGAACAGTCCTGTAGAGATGGAGGGAGGTGAAAGGAACAGTCCTGTAGGGATGGAGAGAGGAGGGAGGTGAAAGGAACAGTCCTGTAGGGATGGAGAGAGGAGGGAGGTGAAAGGAACAGTCCTGTAGGGATGGAGAGAGGAGAGAGGTGAAAGGAACAGTCCTGTAGAGATGGAGGGAGGTGAAAGGAACAGTCCTGTAGAGATGGAGGGAGGTGAAAGGAACAGTCCTGTAGGGATGGAGAGAGGAGGGAGGTGAAAGGAACAGTCCTGTAGGGATGGAGGGAGGTGAAAGGAACAGTCCTGTAGAGATGGAGAGAGGAGGGAGGTGAAAGGAACAGTCCTGTATAGATGGAGAGAGGAGGGAGGTGAAAGGAACAGTCCTGTAGAGATGGAGGGAGGTGAAAGGAACAGTCCTGTAGAGATGGAGGGAGGTGAAAGGAACAGTCCTGTAGAGATGGAGGGAGGTGAAAGGAACAGTCCTGTAGAGATGGAGAGAGGAGGGAGGTGAAAGGAACAGTCCTGTAGAGATGGAGGGAGGTGAAAGGAACAGTCCTGTAGGGATGGAGAGAGGAGGGAGGTGAAAGGAACAGTCCTGTAGGGATGGAGAGAGGAGGGAGGTGAAAGGAACAGTCCTGGAGAGAGGAGGGAGGTGAAAGGAACAGTCCTGTAGAGATGGAGAGAGGAGGGAGGTGAAAGGAACAGTCCTGTAGAGATGGTGAGAGGAGGGAGGTGAAAGGAACAGTCCTGTAGAGATGGAGGGAGGTGAAAGGAACAGTCCTGTAGAGATGGAGGGAGGTGAAAGGAACAGTCCTGTAGAGATGGAGGGAGGTGAAAAGAACAGTCCTGTAGGGATGGAGAGAGGAGGGAGGTGAAAGGAACAGTCCTGTAGAGATGGAGGGAGGTGAAAGGAACAGTCCTGTAGAGATGGACGGAGGTGAAAGGAACAGTCCTGTAGGGATGGAGAGAGGAGGGAGGTGAAAGGAACAGTCCTGTAGGGATGGAGAGAGGAGGGAGGTGAAAGGAACAGTCCTGGAGAGAGGAGGGAGGTGAAAGGAACAGTCCTGTAGAGATGGAGGGAGGTGAAAGGAACAGTCCTGTAGAGATGGAGAGGGGAGGGAGGTGAAAGGAACAGTCCTGTAGAGATGTAGGGAGGTGAAAGGAACTGTCCTGTAGAGATGGAGGGAGGTGAAAGGAACAGTCCTGGAGAGGAGGGAGGTGAAAGGAACAGTCCTGTAGAGATGGAGAGAGGAGGGAGGTGAAAGGAACAGTCCTGTAGAGATGGAGAGAGGAGGGAGGTGAAAGGAACAGTCCTGTAGAGATGGTGAGAGGAGGGAGGTGAAAGGAACAGTCCTGTAGAGATGGAGGGAGGTGAAAGGAACAGTCCTGTAGAGATGGAGAGAGGAGGGAGGTGAAAGGAACAGTCCTGTAGAGATGGAGGGAGGTGAAAGGAACAGTCCTGTAGGGATGGAGAGAGGAGGGAGGTGAAAGGAACAGTCCTGTAGGGATGGAGAGAGGAGGGAGGTGAAAGGAACAGTCCTGTAGGGATGGAGAGAGGAGAGAGGTGAAAGGAACAGTCCTGTAGAGATGGAGGGAGGTGAAAGGAACAGTCCTGTAGAGATGGAGGGAGGTGAAAGGAACAGTCCTGTAGGGATGGAGAGAGGAGGGAGGTGAAAGGAACAGTCCTGTAGGGATGGAGAGAGGAGGGAGGTGAAAGGAACAGTCCTGTAGAGATGGAGAGAGGAGGGAGGTGAAAGGAACAGTCCTGTATAGATGGAGAGAGGAGGGAGGTGAAAGGAACAGTCCTGTAGAGATGGAGGGAGGTGAAAGGAACAGTCCTGTAGAGATGGAGGGAGGTGAAAGGAACAGTCCTGTAGAGATGGAGGGAGGTGAAAGGAACAGTCCTGTAGAGATGGAGAGAGGAGGGAGGTGAAAGGAACAGTCCTGTAGAGATGGAGGGAGGTGAAAGGAACAGTCCTGTAGGGATGGAGAGAGGAGGGAGGTGAAAGGAACAGTCCTGTAGGGATGGAGAGAGGAGGGAGGTGAAAGGAACAGTCCTGTAGGGATGGAGAGAGGAGAGAGGTGAAAGGAACAGTCCTGTAGAGATGGAGGGAGGTGAAAGGAACAGTCCTGTAGAGATGGAGGGAGGTGAAAGGAACAGTCCTGTAGGGATGGAGAGAGGAGGGAGGTGAAAGGAACAGTCCTGTAGGGATGGAGAGAGGAGGGAGGTGAAAGGAACAGTCCTGTAGAGATGGAGAGAGGAGGGAGGTGAAAGGAACAGTCCTGTAGAGATGGAGAGAGGAGGGAGGTGAAAGGAACAGTCCTGTAGAGATGGAGGGAGGTGAAAGGAACAGTCCTGTAGAGATGGAGGGAGGTGAAAGGAACAGTCCTGTAGGGATGGAGAGAGGAGGGAGGTGAAAGGAACAGTCCTGTAGGGATGGAGAGAGGAGGGAGGTGAAAGGCACAGTCCTGTAGGGATGGAGAGAGGAGGGAGGTGAAAGGAACAGTCCTGGAGAGAGGTGAAAGGAACAGTCCTGTAGGGATGGAGAGAGGAGGAGGACCGAATCTGCCCCTCTGTAATCGAACAGTTGAAGTAATTACTCACCTCAGTCTTTATTCTCTTGTGTGTGTGTGTGTGTGTGTGTGTGTGTGTGTGTGTGCGCGCGCTGTCTCTCCCAGCTCAGAAAGGACCCATCTCTAGTCTACGCTACTAAACACACACACACCTATCAACTTGAACTTGTGGTGGTCCTTCTGTAGCTCAGTTGGTAGAGCATGGCGCTTGTAACGCCAGGGTAGTGGGTTCTATTCCGGGACCACCCATACGTAGAATGTATGCACACATGACTGTAAGTCGCTTTGGATAAAAGCGTCTGCTAAATGGCATATATATTATTATTATTATTATATATATATATTATTATTATTATATATATAACTTGTCTTCTGGATTCTGAATTTTAAGTAGAATTTCTAATCATATTGAACTTGACTTTATTATTGATTTGGGTGGATTTTGATCTCCCCAATTATTACTAATGACTAATTATTTATCAACTGAAAATTATTATTAATGACTAATGACTTATTAACTGAATTATGACTAATGACTAACTGACTGAACTGAAATGATGTGTTCTTTATAACAGCCAAATTTAATTTGGTGGCAGAAGATTGATCTCAATAATGCAGTGCAATTGAAATTAAATTAAAAATAAATAGTTGTATAAATATAAATATATATTTAATATATAAATATAAATTATAGTGTGGGAGTGTTATTTGTGTTTAGCTAGGAAGTCTGAGGTTAAAATACCGATTTTACAAGGGAAACCTGGCCTGTATATTTTAATTTAAGAATAAATTCTTATTTACAATGACGGCCTACAGGGGAACAGTGGGTTAACTGCCTTTTCAGGGGCAGAACGACAGATTTTTACCTTGTCAGATCGGGATTCGATCCAGCAACCTTTCGGTTACTGGCCCGACGCTCTAACCACTAGGCTACCTACCTCCTCTACACTCTAACCACTAGGCTATCTGCCTCCCTCTACACTCTAACCACTAGGCTACCTGCCTCCTCTACACTCTAACCACTAGGCTACCTGCCTCCTCTACACTCTAACCACTAGGCTACCTGCCTCCTCTACACTTTAACCACTAGGCTACCTGCCTCCTCGACACTCTAACCACTAGGCTACCTGCCTCCCTCTACACTCTAACCACTAGGCGACCTGCCTCCTCTACTCTAACCACTAGGCTACCTGCCTCCTCTACACTCTAACCACTAGGCTACCTGCCTCCTCTACACTCGAACCACTAGGCTACCTGCCTCCTCTACACTCTAACCACTAGGCTACCTGCCTCCTCTACACTTTAACCACTAGGCTACCTGCCTCCTCGACACTCTAACCACTAGGCTACCTGCCTCCTCTACACTTTAACCACTAGGCTACCTGCCTCCTCTACACTCTAACCACTAGGCTACCTGCCTCCTCTACACTCTAACCACTAGGCTACCTGCCTCCTCTACACTCTAACCACTAGGCTACCTGCCTCCTCTACACTCTAACCACTAGGCGACCTGCCTCCTTTACACTCTAACCACTGCCGCCCCATATCCAACACTACCTGAGTGAAACTTGGCAGCCATTTTGTGCCGTAGCTCCCCGACACATCTATTAGACTGGAGGTGAAAGGTAGTTAATCAGTCCAGTTTCCAGCTGTGATGTATTGTTCCATAACCTAGTCTAGTGTTAGTTAAACCCCTGTTTAACCAAGTCGAGTGAATAGTTAAACCCCTGGGTAACCTAGTCTTGTGTTAGTTAAACCCCTGTGTAACCTAGTCTAGTGTTAGTTAAACCCCTGTGTAACCTAGTCTAGTGTTAGTTTAACCCCTGGGTAACCTAGTCTAGTGTTAGTTTAACCCCTGGGTAACCTAGTCTAGTGTTAGTTAAACCCCTGTATAACCTAGTCTAGTGGTAGTTAAACCCCTGGGTAACCTAGTCTAGTGTTAGTTAAACCCCTGTGTAACCTAGTCTAGTGTTAGTTAAACCCCTGTGTAACCTAGTATAGTGTTAGTTAAACCCCTGTGTAACCTCGTCTAGGGTTAGTTAAACCCCTGGGTAACCTAGTCTAGTGTTAGTTAAACCCCTGGGTAACCTAGTCTAGTGTTAGTTAAACCCCTGGGTAACCTAGTCTAGTGTTAGTTAAACCCCTGGTTAACCTAGTCTAGTGTTAGTTAAACCCCTGGGTAACCTAGTCTAGTGGTAGTTCAACCCCTGGGTAACCTAGTCTCGTGTTAGTTAAACCCTGGGTAACCTAGTCTAGTGTTAGTTTAACCCCTGGGTAACCTAGTCTAGTGAATAGTTTAACCCCTGGGTAACCTAGTCTAGTGTTAGTTCAACCCCTGGGTAACCTAGTCTTGTGTTAGTTAAACCCCTGTGTAACCTAGTCTAGTGTTAGTTAAACCCCTGTGTAACCTAGTCTAGTGTTAGTTAAACCCCTGGGTAACCTAGTCTAGTGTTAGTTAAAACCCTGGGTAACCTAGCCTAGTGTTAGTTAAACCCCTGGGTAACCTAGTCTAGTGTTAGTTAAACCCCTGGGTAACCTAGTCTAGTGTTAGTTTAACCCCTGTGTAACCTAGTCTAGTGTTCGTTCAACCCCTGGGTAACCTAGTCTAGTGTTAGTTAAACCCCTGTGTAACCTAGTCTAGTGTTAGTTAAACCCCTGGGTAACCTAGTCTAGTGTTAGTTCAACCCCTGGGTAACCTAGTCTAGTGAATAGTTAAACCCCTGGGTAACCTAGTCTAGTGAATAGTTAAACCCCTGGGTAACCTAGTCTAGTGTTAGTTAAACCCCTGGGTAACCTAGTCTAGTGTTAGTTAAAACCCTGGCTAACCTAGTCTAGTGTTTGTTCAACCCCTGGGTAACCTAGTCTAGTGTATAGTTAAACCCCTGGGTAACCTAGTCTAGTGGTAGTTAAACCCCTGGGTAACCTAGTCTAGTGTTAGTTAAACCCCTGGGTAACCTAGTCTAGTGTTCGTTCAACCCCTGGGTAACCTAGTCTAGTGTTAGTTAAACCCCTGGGTAACCTAGTCTAGTGTTAGTTAAACCCTGGGTAACCTAGCCTAGTGTTAGTTAAACCCTGGGTAACCTAGCCTAGTGTTAGTTAAACCCCTGGGTAACCTAGTCTAGTGTTAGTTAAACCCCTGGGTAACCTAGTCTAGTGTTAGTTAAACCCCTGGGTAACCTAGTCTAGTGAATAGTTTAACCCCTGGGTAACCTAGTCTAGTGTTAGTTAAACCCTGGGTAACCTAGTCTAGTGTTAGTTAAACCCCTGGGTAACCTAGTCTAGTGTTAGTTAAACCCCTGGGTAACCTAGTCTAGTGTTAGTTAAACCCCTGGGTAACCTAGTCTAGTGAATAGTTTAACCCTGGGTAACCTAGTCTAGTGTTAGTTAAACCCCTGGGTAACCTAGCCTAGTGTTAGTTAAACCCTGGGTAACCTAGCCTAGTTTTAGTTAAACCCCTGGGTAACCTAGTCTTGTGTTAGTTAAACCCCTGGGTAACCTAGTCTAGTGTTAGTTAAACCCCTGGGTAACCTAGTCTAGTGTTAGTTAAACCCCTGGGTAACCTAGTCTAGTGTTAGTTAAACCCCTGGGTAACCTAGTCTAGTGAATAGTTTAACCCCTGGGTAACCTAGTCTAGTGTTAGTTAAACCCTGGGTAACCTAGTCTAGTGTTAGTTAAACCCCTGGGTAACCTAGTCTAGTGTTAGTTAAACCCCTGGGTAACCTAGTCTAGTGTTAGTTAAACCCCTGGGTAACCTAGTCTAGTGAATAGTTTAACCCCTGGGTAACCTAGTCTAGTGTTAGTTAAACCCCTGGGTAACCTAGTCTAGTGTTAGTTAAACCCTGGGTAACCTAGCCTAGTGTTAGTTAAACCCCTGGGTAACCTAGTCTAGTGTTAGTTAAACCCCTGGGTAACCTAGTCTAGTGTTAGTTAAACCCCTGGGTAACCTAGTCTAGTGTTAGTTAAACCCCTGGGTAACCTAGTCTAGTGTTAGTTAAACCCCTGGGTAACCTAGTCTAGTGTTAGTTAAACCCCTGGGTAACCTAGTCTAGTGTTAGTTAAACCCTGGGTAACCTAGCCTAGTGTTAGTTAAACCCTGGGTAACCTAGTCTTGTGTTAGTTAAACCCTGGGTAACCTAGTCTAGTGTTAGTTAAACCCTGGGTAACCTAGTCTAGTGTTAGTTAAACCCCTGGGTAACCTAGTCTAGTGTTAGTTAAACCCCTGGGTAACCTAGTCTAGTGTTAGTTAAACCCCTGGGTAACCTAGTCTAGTGTTAGTTAAACCCCTGGGTAACCTAGTCTAGTGTTAGTTAAACCCCTGGGTAACCTAGTCTAGTGTTAGTTAAACCCCTGGGTAACCTAGTCTAGTGTTAGTTAAACCCCTGGGTAACCTAGCCTAGTGTTAGTTAAACCCCTGGGTAACCTAGCCTAGTGTTAGTTAAACCCCTGGGTAACCTAGTCTAGTGTTAGTTAAACCCCTGGGTAACCTAGTCTAGTGTTAGTTAAACCCCTGGGTAACCTAGTCTAGTGTTAGTTAAACCCCTGGGTAACCTAGTCTAGTGTTAGTTAAAACCCCTGGGTAACCTAGTCTAGTTTTAGTTAAACCCCTGGGTAACCTAGTCTAGTGTTAGTTAAACCCCTGGGTAACCTAGTCTTGCCCTGACACTGAATATCCGACTGGGGAGGAACACGTCAGTGAAAACACAAGAGGCGGCGGTGGAAGGAAGACAATTTCATGACACTACGGAGACAGAGCCTGCCACTTCCGTCTGAACTCTCACCTCGGCCAGCCCCTCTTCTCCCGTCTGAACTCTCACCCGGCCAGCCCCTCTTCTCCCGTCTGAACTCTCACCCCGGCCAGCCCCTCTTCTCCCGTCTGAACTCTCACCCGGCCAGCCCCTCTTCTCCCGTCTGAACTCTCACCCGGCCAGCCCCTCTTCTCCCGTCTGAACTCTCACCCCGGCCAGCCCCTCTTCTCCCGTCTGAACTCTCACCCCGGCCAGCCCCTCTTCTCCCAGACACTAGCGATGCAGGCCAACACCTCCCAGACAGATGACCTACTCCCCAACAAGAGGAGGACACACTGACAAAGACAGGAACACAGGAATACAACTAAGGAAACAAGGAGAGGTGAGGTAAAAGACAGGAGGGGAGAGGGGAGAGGTAAGGTAGAGGACAGGAGAGATGAGAGGGGAGAGGTAAGGTAGAGGACAGGAGAGATGAGAGGGGAGAGGTAAGGTAGAGGACAGGAGAGATGAGAGGGGAGAGGTAAGGTAGAAGACAGGAGGGGAGAAGAGAGTGGGAGAGGAGAGGTAAGGTAGAGGAGGGGAGGGGAGAGGTAGAGGAGGAGGGAGAGGTAGAAGACAGGAGAGCGGAGAGGTAGAAGACAGGAGAGGAGGAGAGGTAAGGTAGAGGAGGGGAGGGGAGAGGAGAGGTAAGGTAGAAGAGATGAGAGGTAAGGTAGAGGAGGGGAGAGGTAAGGTAGAGGAGGAGGGGAGAGGTAGAAGACAGGAGAGCGGAGAGGTAGAAGACAGGAGAGGGGGAGAGGAGAGGTAAGGTAGAAGAGAGGAGAGGTAAGGTAGAGGAGGGTAGGGGAGAAGGTAGAGGAGGGGAGGGGAGAGGTAGAAGACAGGAGAGGGGGAGAGGAGAGTTAAGGTAGAAGAGATGAGAGGTAAGGTAGAGGAGGGGAGTGGAGAAGGTAGAGGAGGGGAGGGGAGAGGGAGAAGACAGGAGAGGGGGAGAGGTAAGCGAGAAGACAGGAGAGGTAAGGTAGAGGGGAGGAGAGAGGTAAGGTAGAAGACAGGAGAGGAGGAGAGGTAAGATAGAAGAGAGGGGAGAGGAGAGGAGAGGATAGGTACGGTAGAAGAAAGGAGAGGAGGAGAGGAGGGGTTGTAGGTAAAGAGAGGGGAGAGGGGTTGTAGGTAAAGAGAGGAGGAGGAGAGGGGTTGTAGGTAGAGAGAGAGGAGGAGAGGGGTTGTAGGTAGAGAGGAGGAGAGGGGTTGTAGGTAGAGAGAGGAGGAGAGGGGTTGTAGGTAGAGAGAGAGGAGGAGAGGGGTTGTAGGTAGAGAGAGAGGAGGAGAGGGGTTGTAGGTAGAGGGAGAGGAGGAGAGGGGTTGTTGGTAGAGAGAGAGGAGGAGAGGGGTTGTAGGTAGAGAGAGAGGAGGAGAGGGGTTGTAGGTAGAGAGAGAGGAGGAGATGGGTTGTAGGTAAAGAGAGGAGGAGGGGTTGTAGGTAAAGAGAGGAGAGGGGTTGTAGGTAGAGAGAGGAGGAGGAGAGGGGTTGTAAGGTAGAGAGAGAGGAGGAGAGGGGTTGTAGGTAGAGAGAGAGGAGGAGAGGGGTTGTAGGTAAGGAGAGAGGAGGAGAGGTGTTGTAGGTAGAGAGAGGAGGAGGAGAGGGGTTGTAGGTAGAGAGAGGAGGAGGACAGGGGTTGTAAGGTAGAGAGAGAGGAGGAGAGGGGTTGTAGGTAGAGAGAGAGGAGGAGATGGGTTGTAGGTAAAGAGAGGAGAGGGGTTGTGGGTAGAGAGAGGAGGAGGAGAGGGGTTGTAAGGTAGAGAGAGAGGAGGAGAGGGGTTGTAGGTAAGGAGAGAGGAGGAGGAGATGGGTTGTAGGTAGAGAGAGGAGGAGGAGAGGGGTTGTAGGTAGAGAGAGGAGGAGGAGAGGGGTTGTAGGTAGAGAGAGGAGAAGGAGAGGGGTTGTAGGTAAAGAGAGAGAGGAGAGGGGTTGTAGGTAAAGAGAGAGGAGGAGGAGAGGGGTTGTAGGTAAAGAGAGAGGAGGAGAGGGGTTGTAGGTAGAGAGAGAGGAGGAGAGGGGTTGTAGGTAGAGAGAGGAGGAGGAGAGGGGTTGTAGGTAGAGAGAGGAGGAGGAGAGGGGTTGTAGGTAGAGAGAGAGGAGGAGAGGGGTTGTAGGTAGAGAGAGAGGAGGAGATGGGTTGTAGGTAGAGAGAGAGAGGAGAGGGGTTGTAGGTAGAGAGAGAGGGGTTGTAGGTAGAGAGAGAGGAGGAGAGGGGTTGTGGGTAAAGAGAGAGAGGAGAGGGGTTGTAGGTAAAGAAAGAGGGGTTGTAGGTAAAGAGAGAGGAGGAGAGGGGCTGTAGGTAAAGAGAGAGGAGGAGAGGGGCTGTAGGTAAAGAGAGAGGAGGAGAGGGGTTGTAGGTAGAGAGAGAGGAGGAGAGGGGTTGTAGGTAGAGAGAGAGGAGGAGATGGGTTGTAGGTAGAGAGAGGAGAGGGTTGTAGGTAGAGAGGAGGAGGAGAGGGGTTGTAGGTAGAGAGAGAGGAGGAGAGTGGTTGTAGGTAAAGAGAGAGGAGGAGATGGGTTGTAGGTAGAGAGAGGAGAGGGGTTGTAGGTAGAGAGGAGGAGAGGGGTTGTAGGTAGAGAGAGAGGAGGAGAGTGGTTGTAGGTAAAGAGAGAGGAGGAGAGGGGTTGTAGGTAGAGAGAGAGGAGGAGAGGGGTTGTAGGTAGAGAGAGGAGGAGGAGAGGGGTTGTAGGTAGAGAGAGGAGGAGGAAAGGGGTTGTAGGTAGAGAGAGGAGAGGGGTTGTAGGTAGAGAGAGGAGGAGGAGAGGGGTTGTAAGGTAGAGAGAGAGGAGGAGAGGGGTTGTAGGTAGAGAGAGAGGAGGAGAGGGGTTGTAGGTAAGGAGAGAGGAGGAGATGGGTTGTAGGTAGAGAGGGGTTGTAGGTAGAGAGAGAGGAGGAGAGGTGTTGTAGGTAGAGAGAGGAGGAGAGGGGTTGTAGGTAGAGAGAGAGGAGGAGAGGGGTTGTAGGTAGAGAGAGGAGGAGGAGAGGGGTTGTAGGTCGAGAGAGAGGCTTCTACTTCAAGGTGGTATAGGATGAGCCAGGGGAAGACACAGTCGATAATACAATAGGAAAAGGTCAGCTGCAGGGCCAGGGAACAGCAGAGTGATCCCAGTGCATAACGTCAAACAGTAACAACCAGTGTGCATTATTATGGGATGTGAGGAAGTCACTGCATGTCCTTCCTGTTTTATTTCAAATCAAATCATAGGTCCTGATTGGTGCTTCTGGGTCAAACAAAATAATGTTGGATTTCGTCCCATTGTATTTCGTGCAAACGAATTACATTTACATGTAATTCTTAATTCCCCGTGATACACATGAGGGAGTAATTGAGGGAGGGACTATTCAAGTGAGTGAATCCCGAAATAAAATGAAATAAATAAGTATTGAACCCACCTTAATTCAAACTAACAATGTGAATTTCTCTTCAGGTCCACCGTAGGAATATAGTGCAAAGTGAAGCTGGTCTGTTGGAAAGTAGGGCCAAATATCATTCTCGTTTGCTCTGTTTTTTTTGTTGTTAATTCTTTCCAATGTGTCAAGTAATTATCTTTTTGTTTTCTCGTGATTTGATTGGGTCTTATTGTGTTGCTGTCCTGGGGCTCTGTGGGGTGTGTTTGTGTTTGTGAACAGAGCCCCAGGACCAGCTTGCTTAGGGGACTCTTCTCCAGGTTCATCTCTCTGTAGGTGATGGCTTTGTTATGGAAGGTTTGGGAATCGCTTCCTTTAGGTGGTTGTAGAATTTAACAGCTCTTTTCTGGATTTTGATCATTAGCGAGCATCGACCTTTGCAGAATTCTGCATGCAGTCTCAATTTGACATTTGTCCCATTTTGTGAAGTCTTGGTTGGTGAGCGGACCCCAGACCTCACAACCATAAAGGGCAATGGGCTCTATGACTTATTCAAGTATTTTTAGCCAAATCCTAATTGGTATGTTGAAATGTATGTTCCTTTTGATGGCGTAGAATGACCTTCTTGCCTTGTCTCTCAGATCGTTCACAGCTTTGTGGAAGTTACCTGTGGTGCTGATGTTCAGGCCAAGGTATGCTCTCGGGCAGTGATTCGTAAACTTTTATAGTCCTGTACCCCTTCAAACATTCAACCTCCAGCCGTAACCCCTCTAGCACTGAGGAAAGGCACTACCCCCAATAAAAGTGAACCCCAAATCAATGTAGTTCTCATCATATCTGCACCTCTTCGATGGTCCAACGTCTCTGTCTGTTGTTCTATACTTTCCTGACAACTGTCAGTGTCCATGCTAGCTGGGCTAACAACAAATGTAGAATTACTGATGCTAGCTGGGCTAACAACAAATGTAGAATTACTGATGCTAGCTGGGCTAACAACAAATGTAGAATTACTGATGCTAGCTGGGCTAACAACAAATGTAGAATTACTGATGCTAGCTGGGCTAACAACAAATGTAGAATTACTGATGCTAGCTGGGCTAACAACAAATGTAGAATTACTGATGCTAGCTGGGCTAACAACAAATGTAGAATTACTGATGCTAGCTGGGCTAACAACAAATGTAGAATTACTGATGCTAGCTGGGCTAACAACAAATGTAGAATTACTGATGCTAGCTGGGCTAACAACAAATGTAGAATTACTGATGCTAGCTGGGCTAACAACACATGCAGAATTACTGATGCTAGCTGGGCACACAACAAATGTAGAATTACTGATGCTAGCTGGGCTAACAACACATGTAGAATTACTGATGCTAGCTGGGCTAACAACAAATGTAGAATTACTGATGCTAGCTGGGCTAACAACACATGTAGAATTACTGATGCTAGCTGGGCTAACAACAAATGTAGAATTACTGATGCTAGCTGGGCTAACAACACATGTAGAATTACTGATGCTAGCTGGGCTAACAACAAATGTAGAATTACTGATGCTAGCTGGGCTAACAACAAATGTAGAATTACTGATGCTAGCTGGGCTAACAACACATGCAGAATTACTGATGCTAGCTGGGCACACAACAAATGTAGAATTACTGATGCTAGCTGGGCTAACAACACATGTAGAATTACTGATGCTAGCTGGGCTAACAACAAATATAGAATTACTGATGCTAGCTGGGCTAACAACACATGTAGAATTACTGATGCTAGCTGGGCTAACAACAAATGTAGAATTACTGATGCTAGCTGGGCTAACAACACATGTAGAATTACTGATGCTAGCTGGGCTAACAACAAATGTAGAATTACTGATGCTAGCTGGGATAACAACACATGCAGAATTACTGATGCTAGCTGGGCTAACAACAAATATAGAATTACTGATGCTAGCTGGGTTAACAACACATGTAGAATTGCTGATGCTAGCTGGGCTAACAACAAATATAGAATTACTGATGCTAGCTGGGCTAACAACACATGTAGAATTACTGATGCTAGCTGGGCTAACAACAAATGTAGAATTACTGATGCTAGCATTGGATGTGGTCGTGGAAGCAGAACAACTTGTCATCAACAGGTGCAGTTGTAGTGCTGCTGGAGGTAGCATGTGTCTCTATGGACATGGGCCTTACTTTTTTAAATCAATTTTCGAGCAAATGGAATGAGCAGCAGCTACTGTTCGGACTGTTAGTGGAATTCAAGAGAGAGTAACGGTTAAAACTTCTTTGGGATCGGTGTCCCTTCCACGGGACGGTTGAGCTAACGTAGGCTAATGTGATTAGCATGAGGTTGCGCTAACGTAGGCTAATGTGATTAGCATGAGGTTGAGCTAACGTGGGCTAATGTGATTAGCATGAGGTTGAGCTAACGTAGGCTAATGTGATTAGCATGAGGTTGAGCTAACGTGGGCTAATGTGATTAGCATGAGGTTGAGCTAACGTAGGCTAATGTGATTAGCATGAGGTTGAGCTAACATGGGCTAATGTGATTAGCATGAGGTTGAGCTAACGTGGGCTAATGTGATTAGCATGAGGTTGAGCTAACGTGGGCTAATGTGATTAGCATGAGGTTGAGCTAACGTGGGCTAATGTGATTAGCATGAGGTTGAGCTAACGTGGGCTAATGCGATTAGCATGAGGTTGAGCTAACGTAGGCTAATGTGATTAGCATGAGGTGAGTAACAAGAACATTTCCCAGGACATAGACATATCTCATATTGGCAGAAAGCTTACATTCTTGTTAATCTAACTGCACTGTCCAATGTACAGTAGCTATTACAGTGAAATAATACCATGCTATTGTTTGAGGAGAGTGAACAATTTTGAACATGAAAAGTTATTAATAAACAAATTAGGCACATTTGGGCAGTCTTGATACAAAGTTTTGAACAGAAATGCAATGGTTCATTGGATCAGTCTAAAACTTTGCAGATACACTGTCTAAATCTAAATCACAAATCTAAATTGCACCTGGGCTGGAATAATATATTATGGCCTTTCTCTTGCATTTCAAAGATAGTGGTACAACAAAAGAACGGTTGGTTTTTCCTTTGTATGATCTTTTACCAGATCTATTGTGTTATATTCTCCTACATCCCTTTAACATTTCCATAAACTTCAAAGTGTTTCCTTTCAAATGGTACCAAGAATATGCATATCCTTGCTTCAGGTCCTGAGCTACAGGCAGTTAGATTGGGATATGTCATTTTAGAAAAAAAATTGGGGAGAAAAGGGACTAATCCTTCAGAGGTTTTAAATGGGATTGGATGTTAATTATTTGACCTGGTTACCTGTATTTGACATTGTGTTGTTATTTATAAATGTGAATCGTATTCATATTTGGCCCCCGACGGAATTGCGCATACCCCAGTTTGGGAATACAAGCTCCAGGGCAAATGGTGTCCAGATGGAATTTGTATGTGTTGTCCTGGCAACTGGACCTTTTTTTGGAACATCATTCGTTTTGTCTTACTGAGATTTACTGACGGGGCCCAGGTCTGACGGGGCCCAGGTCTGTCGGGGCCCAGGTCTGACGGGGCCCAGGTCTGTCGGGGCCCAGGTCTGACGGGCCCAGGTCTGTCGGGGCCCAGGTCTGACGGGGCCCAGGTCTGTCGGGGCCCAGGTCTGGCGGGGCCCAGGTCTGACGGGCCCAGGTCTGACGGGGCCCAGGTCTGACGGGCCCAGGTCTGACGGGGCCCAGGTCTGACGGGGCCCAGGTCTGTCGGGGCCCAGGTCTGTCGGGGCCCAGGTCTGACAGGGCCCAGCTCTGTCAGGGCCCAGGTCTGTCAGGGCCCAGGTCTGACAGAATCTGTGCAGAGGAAAAAGGTGCTGCTGTAGGCCCTCCTTGGTTGGGGACAGAAGCACCAGATCATGAGCAAACAGTAGACATTTGACTTCAGATTCTAGAAGGGTGAGGCCGGGTGCTACAGACTGTTCTAGTGCCCTCGCCAACTCAAACTCCCCACAAAACCTAAACAGGAAAATGACAACTATTATATGATCCCCAATCACAGACAACGATAGACAGCCGCCTCTGATTGGGAACCACACTGGGCAAAAACAACAAAGAAATAGAAAACATAGATTCTCCAACCCAAGTCACACTCTGACCTAACCAAACATAGAGAATAAATAAGGATCTCTAAGATCAGGGAGGGACACCAACATACTTGGATTACATACCTAAATACATAATGGATTTTATAATGTTGTCCCAACACCACTTTTCCATCAATTTGAATAACAGACCCTCATGCTAAATTGAGTCAAAAGCTTTTTTTGAAATCAACAAAAAAGCTTTATTTGTCATTTCGGGTGTGTAGGGTGAATACGTGGTCTGTCGTACAGTAATTTGGTAAAACGCCTATTTGCTCAGTGTTTTCGCCGAGTCCGCTGTTAATGATAATGCAGATGATTTTCACAAGGTTGTTGTTGCCGTGTTACTGACGGTAGTTATTGGGGTTGAATTTTTTCTAAATATTGGGGATGATGCCTGAGCTGAGGATGATGTTAAAATGTTTAGGTATAGCCAATTGGAATTTGTGGTCTGTATACTTGATCATTTCATTGTGGATACCATCAACACCACAGGCCTTTTTGGGTTGGAGGGTTTTTATTTTGTCCTGTAGTTCCTTCAATGTAATTGGAAAATCCAGTGGTTCTGGGTAATCTTTAATATCTTTAATCGTTGATTCTAAGATTTTGTATTTGATCATGTTTATACTGTTTGTTGTTATTGAGCCAAAAAAGATTGGAGAAGTGGTTGACACATCTCCTTTTGGTGTTGTTGTTTGTTTAGTGTTTTTCCAATTTTCTATGGATTCTTCAATTACTTTCAGCTGATTTCTGATGTGCTGCTCCTTCTTTTTCCATGGTGTTTTTCTGTAATTTTGTAGTGATTCACCATTGTGACGGCGTTGTCTCAGGCTTTCTGGGTCTCGATTTCAAAAAAAAAAAAAAAGATTGTTGTTAATTTTCTTAGGTTTTCTGCTTGAAATGTTCTGATTTGATAGGGAAGCTGAGAGGTGAAATATACTGTTTAGGTTTTCTGCTTGAAATGTTCTGATTTGATAGGGAAGCTGAGAGTTGAAATATACTGTTTAGGTTTTCTGCTTGAAATGTTCTGATTTGATAAGGAAGCTGAGAGGTGAAATATACTGTTTAGGTTTTCTGCTTGAAATGTTCTGATTTGATAGGGAAGCTGAGAGGTGAAATATACTGTTTAGGTTTTCTACTACTATTACAGTGAAAAGTTTAGTCCAGGAAGTTGTCTAGAAGGGATTCTAATTTGTTGTTCACCAATTATTTTCTTGTAGGTTTCTACACTACTTTCCTTCCATCTATAGCATTTCTTAATATGTAAGATACCGAAAGAGTCCCCTCAAAGCCAACCATTGACTATGTACAGACCCAGCGTGCGACAGAGCTACAGGAGTTGTTACCTGTTTTTGTTGGTTTTCTTATAGTTGGCCTATTTGAGAGGGAATGCTGTCACCTCCAGGTAGTGTTTGTCCCCCTGTGTGCTGAGGGTGTCAGGTTCTTTTCCAATTCTGGCATTTAGGTCATCACAGACTAGTATATGTCCCTGGGCCTGGAAATGGTTGATCTCTCTCTCTCTCTCTCGCTCATGATTGGAATACCTCCCAAAATCAATTGCTTTTACAGCACAGGAGGAGGAGGAGAGGACAACAAGGCAGTGGTCAGTCAGTGGCTGGAGAGATGGAGGGAGGGTTGGAGGGAGGGATGGAGGGTTGGGGGGATGGAGGGATGGAGGGATGGGGGGATGGAGGGATGGAGGGTTGGGGGATGGTGGGATGACTGGAGGGATGGATGGCTGGAGGTTTGGATGGATGGGGGTTGGAGGGACGGAGGGTTGGAGGGTTGGAGGGATGGGGGTTGGAGGGATGGAGGGTTGGAGGATTGGAGGGATGGGGGTTGGAGGGATGGGGGTTGGAGGGATGGTGGGATGACTGGAGGGATGGACGGCTGGAGGTTTGGAGGGATGGGGGTTGGAGGGACGGAGGGTTGGAGGGATGGGGGTTGGAGGGTTGGAGGATTGGGGGTTGGAGGGATGGGGGTTGGAGGGATGGAGGACTGGAGGGATGGAGGGATGGAGGGTTAGAGTGCTGGAGAGCTGGAGGGTTAGAGTGCTGGAGAGCTGGAGGGTTAGAGTGCTGGAGGGATAGAGGGCTGGAGGGATAGAGGGCTGGAGGGATAGAGGGCTGGAGGGTTAGAGGGCTTGAGGGTTAGAGGGCTGGACGGTTAGAGGGCTGGAGGGTTAGAGTGCTGGATGGTTAGAGTGCTGGAGAGCTGGATGGTTGGAGTGCTGGAGGGCTGGAGGGTTAGAGTGCTGGAGGGCTGGAGGGTTAGAGTGCTGGAGTGCTGGAGGGTTAGAGGGCTGGAGGGTTAGAGGGCTGGAGGGTTAGAGTGCTGGGGGTTGGAGGGATGGAGGGATGGATGGTTGGGGGATGGTGGGATGACTGGAGGGATGGACGGCTGGAGGTTTGGAGGGATGGGGGTTGGAGGGACGGAGGGTTGGAGGGATGGGGGTTGGAGGATTGGAGGGATGGGGGTTGGAGGGATGGGGGTTGGAGGGATGGAGGGTTGGAGGATTGGAGGGATGGGGGTTGGAGGGATGGGGGTTGGAGGACTGGAGGGTTGGAGGGATGGAGGGTTGGGGGATGGTGGGATGACTGGAGGGATGGACGGCTGGAGGTTTGGAGGGATGGGGTTGGAGGGACGGAGGGTTGGAGGGTTGGAGGGATGGGGGATGGAGGGATGGAGGGTTGGGGATGGTGGGATGACTGGAGGGATGGACGGCTGGAGGTTTGGAGGGATGGGGGTTGGAGGGACGGAGGGTTGGAGGGATGGGGGTTGGAGGGATGGAGGGTTGGAGGATTGGAGGGATGGGGGTTGGAGGGATGGGGGTTGGAGGACTGGAGGGTTGGAGGGATGGAGGGCTGCAGGGTTGGAGGGCTGGAGGGCTGGAGGATTAGAGTGCTGGAGGGATGGAGGGTTAGAGTGCTGGATGGTTAGAGTGCTGGATAGCTGGATGGTTGGAGTGCTGGAGGGCTGGAGGGTTAGAGTGCTGGAGGGCTGGAGGGTTGGAGGGCTGGAGGGTTGGAGTGCTGGAGGGTTAGAGGGCTGGAGGGTTAGAGTGCTGGAGGGTTAGAGTGCTGGAGGGTTAGAGGGCTGGAGGGTTAGAGGGCTGGAGGGTTAGAGTGCTGGAGGGTTAGAGTGCTGGAGGGTTAGAGGGCT
This sequence comes from Oncorhynchus keta, assembly GCF_023373465.1. Classification (NCBI taxonomy): domain Eukaryota; kingdom Metazoa; phylum Chordata; class Actinopteri; order Salmoniformes; family Salmonidae; genus Oncorhynchus; species Oncorhynchus keta. The sequence continues at coordinate 6,505,107 of NC_068429.1, read as the reverse complement.
GGAGGGTTAGAGTGCTGGAGGGTTAGAGGGCTGGAGGGTTAGAGTGCTGGAGGGTTAGAGTGCTGGAGGGTTAGAGTGCTGGAGGGTCAGAGTGCTGGAGGGTCAGAGTGCTGGAGGGTCAGAGTGCTGGAGGGTCAGAGTGCTGGAGGGTTAGAGTGCTGGAGGGTTAGAGTGCTGGAGGGTTAGAGTGCTGGAGGGTTAGAGTGCTGGAGGGTCAGAGTGCTGGAGGGTTAGAGTGCTGGAGGGTTAGAGTGCTGGAGGGTCAGAGTGCTGGAGGGTCAGAGTGCTGGAGGGTCAGAGTGCTGGAGGGTCAGAGTGCTGGAGGGTCAGAGTGCTGGAGGGTCAGAGTGCTGGAGGGTCAGAGTGCTGGAGGGTTAGAGTGCTGGAGGGCTTGAGGGTTGGATTGATGGAGGGTTAGAGTGCTGGAGGGAAAGAGGGTTAGAGTGCTGGAGGGAAGGAGGGTTAGAGTGCTGGAGGGTTAGACTCTACTCTCTCTGGACTCTACCTCTCTCTACTCTATCTCTCTCCAGACTCGACCGCTCTCTCTGCTCTACCTCTCTCTCTGGACTATATATATCTCTCTGGACTCTGCCTCTCTCTCTGGACTATACCTCTCCCTCTCTCTGGACTCTACCTCTCTCTAGACTCTACCTCTCTCTGGACTCTACCTCTCTCTCTGGACTCTACCTCTCTCTGGACTCTACGTCTGTCTCTGGACTCTACCTCTCTCTCTAGACTCTACCTCTCTCTAGACTATACCTCTCTCTCTGGACTCTACCTCTCTCTCTGGACTCTACCCCTATCTCTCTGGACTCTAGCTCTCTCTCTCTGGACTCTACCTCTCTCTCTAGACTCTACCTCTCTCTGGACTCTACCTCTCTCTCTGGACTCTACCTCTCTCTCTGGACTATATACATCTCTCTGGACTCTACCTCTCTCTCTGGACTCTACGTCTGTCTCTGGACTCTACCTCTCTCTCTAGACTCTACCCCTCTCTCTCTGGACTCTAGCTCTCTCTCTCTCTCTGGACTCTACCTCTCTCTCTAGACTCTACCTCTCTCTGGACTCTACCTCTCTCTCTGGACTCTACCTCTCTCTCTGGACTCTACCTCTCTCTTCTGGACTCTACCTCTCTCTCTGGACTCTACCTCTCTCTTCTGGACTCTACCTCTCTCTCTGGACTCTACCTCTCTCTCTGGACTCTACCTCTCTCTCTGGACTCTACCTCTCTCTCTAGACTCTACCTCTCTCTAGACTCTACCTCTCTAGACTCTACCTCTCTCTAGACTCTACCTCTCTCTAGACTCTACCTCTCTCTGGACTCTACCTCTCTCTAGACTTTATCTCTCTCTGGACTCTTCCTCTCTCTCTGGACTCTACCTCTCTCTCTGGTCTCTACCCCTCTCTCTCTGGACTCTAGCTCTCTCTCTCTGGACTCTACCTCTCTCTCTAGACTCTACCTCTCTCTGGACTCTACCTCTCTCTCTGGACTATATATATCTCTCTGGACTCTACCTCTCTCTTCTGGACTCTACCTCTCTCTCTGGACTCGACCTCTCTCTCTGGACTCTACCTCTCTCTCTGGACTCTACCTGTCTCTCTGGACTCTACCCCTCTCTCTCTGGACTCTAGCTCTCTCTCTCTGGACTCTACCTCTCTCTCTAGACTCTACCTCTCTCTCTAGACTCTACCTCTCTCTCTGGACTCTACCTCTCTCTCTGGACTCTACGTCTCTCTCTGGACTCTACGTCTGTCTCTGGACTCTACCTCTCTCTAGACTCTACCTCTCTCTAGACTCTACCTCTCTCTGGACTCTACCTCTCTCTGGACTCTACCTCTCTCTCTCTGGACTCTACCTCTCTCTCTAGACTCTACCTCTCTCTAGACTCTACCTCTCTCTAGACTCTACCTCTCTCTGGACTCTAACTCTCTCTGGACTCTACGTCTGTCTCTGGACTCTACCTCTCTCTCTAGACTCTAGCTCTCTCTCTCTCTGGACTCTACCTCTCTCTCTCTCTGGACTCTACCTCTCTCTCTAGACTCTACCTCTCTCTCTAGACTCTACCTCTCTCTGGACTCTACCTCTCTCTCTGGACTCTACCTCTCTCTAGACTCTACCTCTCTCTAGACTATACCTCTCTCTCTGGACTCTACCTCTCTCTCTGGACTCTACCCCTCTCTCTCTGGACTCTAGCTCTCTCTATCTGGACTCTACCTCTCTCTCTAGACTCTACCTCTCTCTGGACTCTACCTCTCTCTCTGGACTCTACCTCTCTCTCTGGACTATATACATCTCTCTGGACTCTACCTCTCTCTCTGGACTCTACCTCTCTCTGGACTCTACGTCTGTCTCTGGACTCTACCTCTCTCTCTAGACTCTAGCTCTCTCTCTCTCTGGACTCTACCTCTCTCTCTCTCTGGACTCTACCTCTCTCTCTAGACTCTACCTCTCTCTCTAGACTCTACCTCTCTGGACTCTACCTCTCTCTCTGGACTCTACCTCTCTCTCTGGACTCTACCTCTCTCTTCTGGACTCTACCTCTCTCTCTGGACTCTACCTCTCTCTTCTGGACTCTACCTCTCTCTTGGACTCTACCTCTCTCTCTGGACTCTACCTCTCTCTCTGGACTCTACCTCTCTCTCTAGACTCTACCTCTCTCTAGACTCTACCTCTCTAGACTCTACCTCTCTCTAGACTCTACCTCTCTCTAGACTCTACCTCTCTCTGGACTCTACCTCTCTCTAGACTTTATCTCTCTCTGGACTCTTCCTCTCTCTCTGGACTCTACCTCTCTCTCTGGTCTCTACCCCTCTCTCTGGACTCTAGCTCTCTCTCTCTGGACTCTACCTCTCTCTCTAGACTCTACCTCTCTGGACTCTACCTCTCTCTCTGGACTCTACCTCTCTCTCTGGACTATATATATCTCTCTGGACTCTACCTCTCTCTTCTGGACTCTACCTCTCTCTCTGGACTCGACCTCTCTCTCTGGACTCTACCTCTCTCTCTGGACTCTACCTCTCTCTCTGGACTCTACCCCTCTCTCTCTGGACTCTAGCTCTCTCTCTCTGGACTCTACCTCTCTCTCTAGACTCTACCTCTCTCTCTGGACTCTACCTCTCTCTCTGGACTCTACGTCTCTCTCTGGACTCTACCTCTCTCTCTGGACTCTACGTCTGTCTCTGGACTCTACCTCTCTCTAGACTCTACCTCTCTCTAGACTCTACCTCTCTCTGGACTCTACCTCTCTCTCTGGACTCTACCTCTCTCTCTCTGGACTCTACCTCTCTCTCTAGACTCTACCTCTCTCTAGACTCTACCTCTCTCTGGACTCTACCTCTCTCTGGACTCTACCTCTCTCTCGACTCTACCTCTCTCTGGACTCTACCTCTCTCTGGACTCTACCTCTCTCTCTAGACTATACCTCTCTCTGGAGTCTACCTCTCTCTAGACTCTACCTCTCTCACTGGACTCTACCTCAATCTACCTCTCTCTCTAGACTCGACCTCTCTCTAGACTCTACCTCTCTCTGGACTCTAACTCTCTCTGGACTCTACCTCTCTCTAGACTTTATCTCTCTCTGGACTCTTCCTCTCTCTCTGGACTCTAACTCTCTCTAGACTTTATCTCTCTCTAGACTCTACCTATCTCTGGACTCTAACTCTCTCTAGACTCTACCTCTCTCTAGACTCTACCTCTCTAGACTCTACCTCTCTCTAGACTCTACCTCTCTCTGGACTCTACCTCTCTCTGGACTCTACCTCTCTCTAGACTTTATCTCTCTCTGGACTCTTCCTCTAACTCTCTCTAGACTTTATCTCTCTCTAGACTCTACCTATCTCTGGACTCTACCTCTCTCTAGACTCTACCTCTCTCTAGACTCTACCTCTCTCTAGACTCTACCTCTCTCTAGACTCTACCTCTCTCTAGACTCTACCTCTCTCTAGACTCTACCTCTCTCTGGACTCTACCTCTCTCTGGACTCTACCTCTCTCTCTAGACTATACCTCTCTCTGGAGTCTACCTCTCTCTAGACTCTACCTCTCACTGGACTCTACCTCAATCTACCTCTCTCTCTAGACTCGACCTCTCTCTAGACTCTACCTCTCTCTGGACTCTAACTCTCTCTGGACTCTAACTCTCTCTGGACTCTACATCTCTCTAGACTTTATCTCTCTCTGGACTCTTCCTCTCTCTCTGGACTCTAACTCTCTCTAGACTTTATCTCTCTCTAGACTCTAACTCTCTCTAGACTCTACCTCTCTCTAGACTCTACCTCTCTCTAGACTCTACCTCTCTCTAGTCTAGACTCTACCTCTCTCTAGACTCTACCTCTCTCTAGACTCTACCTCTCTCTGGACTCTACCTCTCTCTGGACTCTACTTCTCTCTCTAGCTATACCTCTCTCTGGAGTCTACCTCTCTCTAGACTCTACCTCTCTCACTGGACTCTACCTCAATCTATCTCTCTCTCTAGACTCGACCTCTCTCTAGACTCTACCTCTCTCTGGACTCTAACTCTCTCTGGACTCTAACTCTCTAGACTTTATCTCTCTCTGGACTCTTCCTCTCTCTCTGGACTCTAACTCTCTCTCTGGACTCTAACTCTCTCTAGACTCTACCTATCTCTGGACTCTAACTCTCTCTAGACTCTACCTCTCTCTAGACTCTACCTCTCTCTAGACTCTACCTCTCTCTAGACTATACCTCTCTCTGGACTCTACCTCTCTCTAGACTCTACCTCTCTCTGGACTCTACCTCTCTCTACACTCTACCTCTCTCTGGACTCTACCTCTCTTTAGATTCTAGCCTCTAGTCTATAACCATAAAACCACTGCCTCTAGTCTATAACCTCCATAAAACCACTGCCTCTAATCTATAATCTCCATAAAAACCACTGACTCTAATCTATAATCTCCATAAAACCACTGCCTCTAATCTATAATCTCCATAAAACCACTGCCTCTAATCTATAATCTCCATAAAACCACTGCCTCTAATCTATAATCTCCATAAAACCACTGCCTCTAATCTATAATCTCCATAAAACCACTGCCTCTAATCTATAATCTCCATAAAACCACTGCCTCTAATCTATAATCTCCATAAAACCACTGCCTCTAATCTATAATCTCCATAAAACCACTGCCTCTAATCTATAATCTCCATAAAACCACTGCCTCTAATCTATAATCTCCATAAAACCACTGCCTCTAATCTATAATCTCCATAAAACCACTGCCTCTAATCTATAATCTCCATAAAACCACTGCCTCTAATCTATAATCTCCATAAAACCACTGCCTCTAATCTATAATCTCCATAAAACCACTGCCTCTAATCTATAATCTCCATAATGCCCCATGGAAATACCTCAACAACAAAGGTGCTTCTGTGTAAACGATAGGAGATGTCAGTCAGTCACAGATCTGCCTCCTCAGCTTTCTGAAGGGGTGTGTGTGTGTGTGTGTGTGTGTGTGTGTGTGTGTGTGTGTGTGTGTGTGTGTGTGTGTGTGTGTGTGTGTGTGTGTGTGTGTGTGTGTGTGTGTGTGTGTGTGTGTGTGTGTGTGTGTGTGTGTGTGTGTGTGTGTGTTTGTTTGTTTGTTGTGAGGAGTTCAGAAGGGAGGGGAGAGATATTCTAGCCCTAGCAGCCATCTTTTCTCATGTATGATATTTGCCATGCTGAAATAAATCACTGACCATGCACACACACCGCAGCACAGGAGAGAGAGAGGGGTAGAGAATGAAAAGAGAGTGAGGGGAGATTGAGAGAGAGGAGGGAATGAAAAGAGAGTGAGGGAGAGATTGAGAAAGAGAGAGAGGAGGGAGAGAATGAAAAGAGAGTGAGGGAGAGAGAGAGAGCGAGAGAGAGAGAGCAGACAGTTACTACCACCTAACAGACAGTTAAGTCGCTCTGGATAAGAGCGTCTGCTAAATGACTTAAATGTAAATGTAAATGTACTACCATCTAGCAGACAGTTACTACCATCTAGCAGACAGTTACTACCATCTAACAGACAGTTAGACAGGTACTACAACCGAACAGACAGTTACTACCACCTAACAGACAGTTACTACCACCTAACAGACAGTTACTACCACCTAACAGACAGTTACTACCACCTAACAGACAGTTACTACCACCTAACAGACAGTTACTGCCACCTAACAGACAGTTACTACCATCTAACAGACAGTTACTGCCACCTAACAGACAGTTAATACCACCTAGCAGACAGTTAGACAGGTACTACCACCTAACAGACAGGTACTACCACCTAACAGACAGTTACTACCACCTAACAGACAGTTAATACCACCTAGCAGACAGTTGGACAGGTACTACCACCTAACAGACAGTTACTACCACCTAGCAGACAGTTACTACCATCTAACAGACAGTTACTACCATCTAACAGACAGTTACTACCACCTAACAGACAGTTACTACCATCTAACAGACAGTTAGACAGTTAGACAGTTACTACCATCTAGCAGACAGTTACTACCATCTAACAGACAGTTACTACCATCTAACAGACAGTTACTACCACCTAACAGACAGTTACTACCATCTTGCAGACAGTGGCCAGATTGCACCTTAACTCTTCTCAGTATGCATGTTAGATGATGGGAAGGGTAAGGGAAAAGGGGATACCTAGAGTGAGCACATTGCCTCGAGAGTAACATGTGTGTTTTACCATTATCTAAATACAGAGGCATGTATTTAGAATAAAATTAAATGTAATTATGGTTCATAAATACAATCACATTTTTCGATATTATTTATGGATTTGTTTTTTACAGCACAGTTTTAATCAGCTACAGAACTCCTCCAATATAGAGCAATATTATGTGTCAAACATCCGTTTACACCTCCAATATAGAGCAATATTATGTTTTTCAAACATCATTTGATGAATACTATATATTAGACTTACTTAAAACACAATAGGAACATGGTCCAATCTATTCTATTGTGCACATTTTGTGTAAGAATGTGTAAGAATTCATTCTATTAATTTATATCGACAGGAAAGGCCTATCACAAACCAAGGTACATTACCAGGTGCATGGTCATGTTGATGGGTTTTCTTGCTCTTCGGGTTTAAAGAAATCCTTTGTTCCCCCATTTGAGGTTGAGAGAGCCGCAGCCCGGGGGAGCAGAGGAGAGCAGGTTGGTTTGTTTAATCATGACAGATGTTTAAACCCCGTTTTAAAGACATCTCCTTTAATCCCATTTTGCCTGTGAAAGGACCTTTAGGTATGTGAATACGCAACGAAAAGTCGTAAACGTCTGGCGAGCGGCAGCTTGCCTTCTTTTTTTTTTTAAATGTCCGTTATGACAGTCGTCTTCAACACTTTAAAACCGTTAAAAAAACAAAAAGCAAACAAGTTGCTAGTGGATCTTTCCAACATGAATTTTAGCTGAATTGGGTGACAAACTGCTTGACATTTCTTGTCATAAGTTGATAGGTTTTTACGTCACTATTCATGAACTATTTCCTTGACAAAAGATGTGATATTTATTTACAAAGTTTAATAATCCAGTTAATTGTATAATTATTTAGTATATTATCATACCATAATAATACATATATTTTTATTAATATACTATTATTACATATATTTAATAGTGTTGAACAAATTAAATATTTTGTAATCACAAGTTTTTATTTATTGAATAAACCACTTCCTGTTTTGTGAATAGTTTCCTTCTTATATTGTTTGCAACTTACTTTAAAAAAAGATCGTTTCATAGTTTGGTCCTTATATTTGACGTTGAAATGTTTATTTTAATGAATATATAATGATCAAATGTATCCCCCCTGAGATTTACTTCAATGTTATACCATTTTAAAATGTGTTTATTCATTTTACTGTAGAATTATTTCTTCAAGACTTGTCTTTAGTTATTTTAAAATATTATATCACAGTAATAACTTCATTCTAAATTACATTAATAACTACATTCTAAATGACAGTACTAACTACATTCTGTATTACAGTAATACCTACATTTTGTATTACAGTAATAACTACATTTTGTATTACAGTAATGACTTAATTCTATATTACAGTAATAACTACATTCTATATTACAGTAATAACTTCATTCTATATTACAGTAATAACTACATTCTATATTAGAGTAATAACTTCATTCTATATTACAGTAAAAACTTCATTCTATATTACAGTAATAACTACATTCTATATTAGAGTAATAACTACATTCTACATTACAGTAATAACTTCATTCTATATTACAGTAATAACTACATTCTATATTACAGTAATAACTTCATTCTATATTACAGTAATAACTACATTCTATATTACAGTAATGACTTAATTCTATATTACAGTAATAACTACATTCTATATTACAGTAATAACTTCATTCTATATTACAGTAATAACTACATTCTATATTAGAGTAATAACTTCATTCTATATTACAGTAAAAACTTCATTCTATATTACAGTAATAACTACATTCTATATTAGAGTAATAACTACATTCTACATTACAGTAATAACTTCATTCTATATTACAGTAATAACTACATTCTATATTACAGTAATAACTTCATTCTATATTACAGTAATAACTACATTCTATATTACAGTAATAACTACATTCTATATTACAGTAATAACTTCATTCTATATTACAGTAATAACTACATTCTATATTACAGTAATAACTTCATTCTATATTACAGTAATAACTACATTCTATATTACCGTAATAACTTCATTCTATATTACAGTAATAACTACATTCTATATTACAGTAATAACTACATTCTATATTAGAGTAATAACTACATTCTATATTACAGTAATAACTACATTCTATATTACAGTAATAACTACATTCTATATTACAGTAATAACTACATTCTATATTACAGTAATAACTTCATTCTATATTACAGTAATAACTACATTCTATATTACAGTAATAACTACATTCTATATTACAGTAATAACTACATTCTAAATTACAGTAATAACTTCATTCTATATTACAGTAATAACTACATTATATATTACAGTAATAACTACATTATATATTACAGTAATAACTTCATTCTATATTACAGTAATAACTACATTCTATATTACAGTAATAACTACATTCTATATTACAGTAATAACTTCATTCTATATTACAGTAATAACTTCATTCTATATTACAGTAATAACTTCATTCTATATTACAGTAATAACTACATTCTATATAACAGTAATAACTTCATTCTATATTACAGTAATAACTACATTCTATATTACAGTAATAACTACATTCTATATTACAGTAATAACTTCATTCTATATTACAGTAATAACTACATTCTATAATACAGTAATAACTACATTCTATAATACAGTAATAACTACATTCTATATTACAGTAATAACTACATTCTATATTACAGTAATAACTACATTCTATATTACAGTAATAACTACATTCTATATTACAGTAACAACTTAATTCTATATTACAGTAACAACTTAATTCTATATTACAGTAATAACTACATTCTATATTACAGTAATAACTACATTCTATATTACAGTAATAACTACATTCTATATTACAGTAATAACTGCATTCTATATTACAGTAATAACTGCATTCTATATTACAGTAATAGCTACATTCTATATTACAGTAATAACTTCATTCTATATTACAGTAACAACTTCATTCTATATTACAGTAATAACTAAATTCTATATTACAGTAACAACTTCATTCTATATTACAGTAATAACTACATTCTATATTACAGTAATAACTACATTCTATATTACAGTAATAACTTCATTCTATATTACAGTAATAACTACATTCTATAATACAGTAATAACTACATTCTATAATACAGTAATAACTACATTCTATATTACAGTAATAACTACATTCTATATTACAGTAACAACTTAATTCTATATTACAGTAACAACTTAATTCTATATTACAGTAATAACTACATTCTATATTACAGTAATAACTACATTCTATATTACAGTAATAACTACATTCTATATTACAGTAATAACTGCATTCTATATTACAGTAATAACTGCATTCTATATTACAGTAATAACTACATTCTATATTACAGTAATAACTACATTCTATATTACAGTAATAACTTCATTCTATATTACAGTAATAACTACATTCTATAATACAGTAATAACTACATTCTATAATACAGTAATAACTACATTCTATATTACAGTAATAACTACATTCTATATTACAGTAATAACTACATTCTATATTACAGTAATAACTACATTCTATATTACAGTAACAACTTAATTCTATATTACAGTAACAACTTAATTCTATATTACAGTAATAACTACATTCTATATTACAGTAATAACTACATTCTATATTACAGTAATAACTACATTCTATATTACAGTAATAACTGCATTCTATATTACAGTAATAACTGCATTCTATATTACAGTAATAGCTACATTCTATATTACAGTAATAACTTCATTCTATACTACAGTAACAACTTCATTCTATATTACAGTAATAACTAAATTCTATATTACAGTAACAACTTCATTCTATATTACCGTAATAACTAAATTCTATATTACAGTAACAACTTCATTCTATATTACAGTAATAACTACATTCTAAATCAAAATAGAATGAAAGAGGTCTTCAGCTGTATTGTTTATTCACTGATCCTTACTGCTATGATTCATTATTACAGTAGGACTGTTGATTATTGTAAATCTAGTACAACGTACCCCTCCCCTCCCCCAACCAACCACAACCTCCTCTTCCACTGTCTCTATTACTTGACCACAACTGTTGCGGATGAAAGTTACATTTATTATAAGACACTAGTAATAATACTCATCATTATATGCCCTGTTTCCTGGACTCAGATGTAGCCTAGTCTTGAATTCAAAGACAATTCTCAACAGAGAATGAATCAATAGAAAGAGAATCTCCATTGACAATGATATTTTAGTCTCGGATTAGATTGGAATCTGCGTCCAGGAAACCGTGTCCCTATACATTACGTCCATTTGCCTGCACTCCTGGCTGGTCCTAGTCTGTTCTGAATGACTACAGTCATTCGCTGAGACACAGCATCTTTTAAAGGGAACATTAGAATAGTCATGTCAGATAGAACAGAACGGAGGGTGGGTGGGTGGACACTACGATCAATAGCTGTGAATGTTACGGAGGGCGCGTCCCAAATTGGCACCCTATTCTCTGTACAGTGCACTACTGGGCAAAAGTTCTGCACTATAATGAGGTGCCAGTTTGGGACAGTCATTAAGCAGAGATGGCCCTCTATCCTGTAGTCATTAAGCAGAGATGGCCCTCTATCCTGTAGTCATTAAGCAGAGATGGCTCTCTATCCTGTAGTCATTAAGCAGAGATGGCCCTCTATCCTGTAGTCATTAAGCAGAGATGGCCCTCTCTCCTGTAGTCATTAAGCAGAGATGGCCCTCTATCCTGTAGTCATTAAGCAGAGATGGCCCTCTCTCCTGTAGTCATTAAGCAGAGATGGACCTCTATCCTGTAGTCATTAAGCAGAGATGGCCCTCTATCCTGTAGTCATTAAGCAGAGATGGCCCTCTCTCCAGTAGTCATTAAGCCGAGATGGCCCTCTCTCCTGTAGTCATTAAGCAGAGATGGCCCTCTATCCTGAAGTCATTAAGCAGAGATGGCCCTCTATCCTGTAGTCATTAAGCAGAGATGGCCCTCTATCCTGTAGTCATTAAGCAGAGATTGCCCTCTCTCCTGTAGTCATTAAGCAGAGATGGCCCTCTATCCTGTAGTCATTAAGCAGAGATGGCCCCGCTGTGGAATGGGTGGCAGAGGGGCTGTGGAATGGGTGACAGAGTGGGCTGTAGAATGGTTGGCAGAGTGGGCTGTGGAATTGGTGACAGAGGGGCTGTGGAATGGGTGACAGAGTGGGCTGTAGAATGGTTGGCAGAGTGGGCTGTGGAATTGGTGACAGAGTGGGCTGTAGAATGGTTGGCAGAGTGGGCTGTGTAATGAGTGGCAGAGTGGGCTGTGGAATGGGTGGCAGAGTGGGCTGTGGAATGGGTGGCAGAGTGGGCTGTGGAATGGGTGGCAGAGTGGGCTGTGGAATGGGTGGCAGAGTGGGCTGTGGAATGGGTGGCAGAGTGGGCTGTGGAATGGGTGGCAGAGTGGGCTGTGGAATGGGTGGCAGAGTGGGCTGTGGAATGGGTGGCAGAGGGGCTGTGGAATGGGTGGCAGAGTGGGCTGTGGAATGGGTGGCAGAGTGGGCTGTAGAATGGGTGGCAGAGTGGGCTGTAGAATGGGTGGCAGAGTGGGCTGTAGAATGGGTGGCAGAGTGGGCTGTGTAATGAGTGACAGAGTGGGCTGTGGAATGGGTGGCAGAGGGGCTGTGGAATGGGTGGCAGAGTGGGCTGTGGAATGGGTGGCAGAGTGGGCTGTGGAATGGGTGGCAGAGTGGGCTGTAGAATGGGTGGCAGAGTGGGCTGTGGAATGGGTGGCAGAGTGGGCTGTGGAATGAGTGGCAGAGTGGGCTGTGGAATGGGTGGCAGAGTGGGCTGTGGAATGGGTGGCAGAGTGGGCTGTGGAATGGGTGGCAGAGTGGGCTGTGGAATGGGTGGCAGAGTGGGCTGTAGAATGGGTGGCAGAGTGGGCTGTAGAATGGGTGGCAGAGTGGGCTGTGGAATGGGTGGCAGAGTGGGCTGTGGAATGAGTGGCAGAGTGGGCTGTAGAATGGGTGGCAGAGTGGGCTGTGGAATGGGTGACAGAGGGGCTGTGGAATGGGTGGCAGAGTGGGCTGTAGAATGGGTGGCAGAGTGGGCTGTGGAATGGGTGGCAGAGTGGGCTGTGGAATGAGTGGCAGAGTGGGCTGTGGAATGGGTGGCAGAGTGGGCTGTGGAATGGGTGGCAGAGTGGGCTGTGGAATGGGTGGCAGAGTGGGCTGTGGAATGGGTGACAGAGGGGCTGTGGAATGGGTGGCAGAGTGGGCTGTGGAATTGGTGACAGAGGGCTGTGGAATGGGTGGCAGAGTGGGCTGTAGAATGGGTGGCAGAGTGGGCTGTAGAATGGGTGGCAGAGTGGGCTGTAGAATGGGTGGCAGAGTGGGCTGTAGAATGGGTGGCAACTGAACCAGAGATTAAATAGAGAAAAATAAGTCACCTTTGATTGGAACTTAACCAATGTAACATTCTACAATTCATCCCTTTCCCTCCATATTTTTTCCATCTTATATATATATATTTTTTTTTTTATGTAGAAATGATGCTTCTTTAGGCTCTCTATGTCCACACATTCCCCCTGATTCCACCCTGATCTTAACAGTCGACTACTACGCTGTTTATAAGATACACGTGTAGTATCTTAATTTGTCCTGTATTATCGCAGCAAAATAATCCTGCAGGAACAGGATTTGAACGTTTAGTCCATAATGTTTCTTGATCGGTGGTAAGGCTATGAGCTGGTCAAAGCTGCAGTAGCCCTGTATGGCTACTATTAATAACAGCCTTGTCTTTCTCTTGCATTAACTCTCTCTCTCTCCCATTTCGCTTTCTCTCTGTCATCAGCATCACAACCAGTAAATCTAAGCAGCTCAGCACTCTCTTTCTGTCTCCCTCTCTTTCTTTGTTTCTCTCTCTCTCTCTCTCCTCTCTCTATCTCTCTCCCTCTCTCTCTCTCTCTCTCTCTCTCTCTCTCTCTCTCTCTGAACAGTAAAACATTACACTCACAGAAGTTCCAAAAGAATTAAGACATTTCAAATGTCATCTCTGTCTCTCTCTATTTCTCTCTCTCGCTCTCTTTCTCTCTCTCTCTCATATATCCTCGGGTATTGTCTCTGATCATAAGGCTTTGACATTCATAACAATCCAATCTAGTTATTGATCATTTTCTCACCAGTAGATAGTGATTGATTGGTCCTCAACACACTCTGATATTATGACGATAATAGTAGTTATAATAATAGTTCTTATTACATCAAAATAATATTTGTGGAACACTGTTTCAGCATTGATATTTTTCTGTCTAAAATATAATATTTATATTTTATATATTATATAATATTATTCTTTGTTAAAGCCTTGTTTGTTTTATTGTTTTAGGCAGTTTCCATAATCAGTGATAATTATTTATTGTCATTCTTTTTGTTTTCAACAATTAGGAAAGTTATTTCAAAAATAGAAATAAATAAAAAATAAATAGTTGTATTTATATAAAATGCTATATATCCTAAATGTGACTCAATTATAAATGATAAAGTCTTTAAATAGTTATATGGAAAGAAACCAAGCAGAATGTCTATATGTATGCAGAGATAGTAATGGAGATAAGAGTTTGTCCTCTGTTGCTTATGATGTTGTGTTAGTATTGTTCTACTGGCCCATTGTAATGGCTAGGGAATTAGCATAGCAGACACACCCCTCTGACATCTCTCAAACTAGAAGCCCATCTCTGTTTCTGACCGGGCTCCTTCTCCATCAGGGTTGGTCAACTCAATTCAGGAAGTGATTTGAATTTAAAATCACTTCCTGAATTTAAACTTTTTTTTAAAGAAAGAAAGCTTTACGTTAATTGAGAAACCATTTAAAAATATATATATATATATAATTTATTACTATTAAACTGGAATTTTAGACTAGAGAGAGAGATAAAGGGGAAGAGAGGGAGATAAAGGGGAAGAGAGGGAGAGAGTAATGTTTACTGTTCATTTTTATTGTTTATTTCACTTTTGTATACTATCTACCTCACTTGCTTTGGCAATGTTAACACATGTTTCCCATGCCAATAAATCCCCTTGAATTGAAATTGAATTGAGAGAAGAGAGAAAATTACTTGACACATTGGAAAGAATTAACAAAAAAAAACAGAGAAAACTAGAATGGTATTTGGCCCAAAACAGAGAGTACACAGTGGCAGAATACCTGACCTCTGTGACTGACCCAAACTTAAGGAAAGCTTTGACTATGTACAGACTCAGTGAGCATAGCCTTGCTGTTGAGAAAGGCTGCCGTAGGCAGACCTGACTCTCAAGAGAAGACAGGCTATGTGCTCACTGCCCACAAAATGAGGTGGAAACTGAGCTGCACTTCCTAACCTCCTGCCCAATGTATGACCATATTAGAGATACATATTTCCCTCAGATTACACAGATCCACAAAGAATTCGAAAACAAACCCAATTATGATAAACTCCCATATCTACTGAGTGAAATTCCACAGTGTGACATCACAGCAGCAAGATGTGTGACCTGTTGCCACGAGAAAAGGGCAACCAGTGAAGAACAAACACCATTGTAAATACAACCCATATTTATGCTGATTTATTTTATCTTGTGTCCTTTAACCATTTGTACATTGTTAAAACACTTTATATATATAATATGACATTTGTAATGTCTTTATTGTTTTGAAACTTCTGTATGTGTAATGTTTACTGTTAATTTTTATTGTTTATTTCACTTTATATATTCACTTTATATATTATCTACCTCACTTGCTTTGGCAATGTTAACACATGTTTCCCATGTCAATAAAGCCCTTGAATTGAAATTGAATTGAATTGAGAAGGGAGGGAGGGAGGAGGAGAGAGAGAGAGGGAGGGAGGGAGGGAGAGAAGAAAGAGAAAGAGAAGAGAGAGGGGTAGAGACAGAGAGACAACGAGATAGGGGGAGAGAGAGAAGGGAGGAGGAGAGAGAGCACTTCCTTGTTATCCATTCTTTCCTTCTTCACCTCCTACCCCAGCTCTCCCCTAAGCAGCCTGGTCAGAGGGTAGGGGTTAGAGGTCAGAGATTAGAGGTCAGCGGGTCAGTAGATAGGGATGGAAACCTTCTCCTTTGAGGTGGTTCTCCGTTAACTGATCCTCCTCTATGGGAAGACCTCAATGGCATACTCCTCGTGTCCTCTCTCCTCGTCTCCTTCTCAAAACCCATTTGATGAGAAAGCCAGAGGTCCCCGCCCCTCTGACCTTTTCCTCCAATGGGTTTTGAGAAGGAGACTAAGAGAGAGGACACGAGGAGTATGCCATTGAGATCTTCCCTAAATAACCCCATCTGGCTGCTCTGAGCTCATAGATGTACATTTAAAATGACACCTGATTCCCTATATAGTGCACTACTTTTGACCAGGGCCCATAGGGTAGTGCACTATATAGGGAACAGGGTGCCATTTGGGATTACAGTCCATATTACATCTCCCACCAGTCCTAAGAGGGAAGTGAGGAGGCAAAATGATGTTCCTCTGTCTAGAAAGACAGCAGCGGTAAGGATTAACCCCGTGTGGGTTCATGTCCAAATTACATCATCTTTGTCATGCAACAAACACATTTTATTTTGAAAGGTATTCGGGTCCTGGATTCTGCCAGGACTGCAGACAGTGTTGTGTCAGGGATGGTACAGTTTCTCTGTCAGATTTGTACATTATTTGTTGTTATGGTTTCCTCAGCATCTAACTGCTTGTGTCTACGGTGTTATGATTTATCCATTATCCATCCAACTGTGTTACCAGGGAGTACAGCCCAATGTGTTACCAGGGAGTACAGCCCAATGTGTTCCCAGGGAGTACAGCCTAATGTGTTACCAGGGAGTACAGCCCAATGTGTTACCAGGGAGTACAGGGAGTACAGCCCAATGTGTTACCAGGGAGTACAGCCCAATGTGGTACCAGGGAGTACAGGGAGTACAGCCCAATGTGTTACCAGGGAGTACAGCCCAATGTGGTACCAGGGAGTACAGCCCAATGTGTTACCAGGGAGTACAGGGAGTACAGCCCAATGTGTTACCAGGGAGTACAGCCCAATGTGTTACCAGGGAGTACAGGAGTACAGCCCAATGTGTTACCAGGAGTACAGGAGTACAGCCCAATGTGTTACCAGGGGAGTACAGGAGTACAGCCCAATGTGTTACCAGGGAGTACAGGAGTACAGCCCAATGTGTTACCAGGAGTACAGCCTAATGTGTTACCAGGGAGTACAGGGAGTACAGGAGTACAGCCCAATGTGTTCCCAGGAGTACAGCCTAATGTGTTACCAGGAGTACAGCCCAATGTGTTACCAGGAGTACAGCCCAATGTGTTCCCAGGAGTACAGCCTAATGTGTTACCAGGAGTACAGCCCAATGTGTTACCAGGAGTACAGGAGTACAGCCCAATGTGTTACCAGGAGTACAGCCCAATGTGTTACCAGGGAGTACAGCCCAATGTGTTCCCAGGAGTACAGCCTAATGTGTTACCAGGGAGTACAGCCCAATGTGTTACCAGGGAGTACAGCCCAATGTGTTACCAGGAGTACAGGGAGTACAGCCCAATGTGTTACCAGGGAGTACAGGGAGTACAGCCCAATGTGTTACCAGGGAGTACAGGAGTACAGCCCAATGTGTTACCAGGGAGTACAGGAGTACAGCCCAATGTGTTACCAGGAGTACAGCCCAATGTGTTACCAGGAGTACAGCCCAATGTGTTACCAGGGAGTACAGGGAGTACAGCCCAATGTGTTACCAGGAGTACAGCCCAATGTGTTCCCAGGAGTACAGCCCAATGTGTTCCCAGGGAGTACAGCCCCCAATGTGTTACCAGGGTACAGCCCAATGTGGTACCAGGAGTACAGCCCAATGTGTTACCAGGGAGTACAGCCCAATGTGTTACCAGGGAGTACAGGAGTACAGCCCAATGTGTTACCAGGGAGTACAGGAGTACAGCCCAATGTGTTACCAGGGAGTACAGCCTAATGTGTTACCAGGGAGTACAGGGAGTACAGCCCAATGTGTTACCAGGAGTACAGCCCAATGTGTTACCAGGGAGTACAGCCCAATGTGTTACCAGGAGTACAGGAGTACAGCCCAATGTGTTACCAGGGAGTACAGGGAGTACAGCCCAATGTGTTACCAGGGAGTACAGGGAGTACAGCCCAATGTGTTACCAGGGAGTACAGGGAGTACAGCCCAATGTGTTACCAGGAGTACAGCCCAATGTGTTACCAGGAGTACAGCCCAATGTGTTCCCAGGGAGTACAGGGAGTACAGCCCAATGTGTTACCAGGGAGTATAGGGAGTACAGCCCAATGTGTTACCAGGGAGTACAGCCCAATGTGGTACCAGGGAGTACAGCCCAATGTGTTACCAGGGAGTACAGGGAGTACAGCCCAATGTGTTACCAGGGAGTACAGCCCAATGTGGTACCAGGGAGTACAGCCCAATGTGTTACCAGGGAGTACAGCCCAATGTGTTACCAGGGAGTACAGGGAGTACAGCCCAATGTGTTACCAGGGAGTACAGGGAGTACAGCCCAATGTGTTACCAGGGAGTACAGGGAGTACAGCCCAATGTGTTACCAGGGAGTACAGGGAGTACAGCCCAATGTGTTACCAGGGAGTACAGGGAGTACAGCCCAATGTGTTACCAGGGAGTACAGCCCAATGTGGTACCAGGGAGTACAGCCCAATGTGTTACCAGGGAGTACAGGGAGTACAGCCCAATGTGTTACCAGGGAGTACAGCCCAATGTGTTACCAGGGAGTACAGCCCAATGTGTTACCAGGGAATACAGGGAGTACAGCCCAATGTGTTACCAGGGAGTACAGGGAGTACAGCCCAATGTGTTACCAGGGAGTACAGGGAGTACAGCCCAATGTGTTACCAGGGAGTACAGGGAGTACAGCCCAATGTGTTACCAGGGAGTACAGGGAGTACAGCCCAATGTGTTACCAGGGAGTACAGCCCAATGTGTTACCAGGGAGTACAGCCCAATGTGTTACCAGGGAGTACAGGGAGTACAGCCCAATGTGTTACCAGGGAGTACAGCCCAATGTGTTCCCAGGGAGTACAGCCCAATGTGTTACCAGGGAGTACAGCCCAATGTGTTACCAGGGAGCACAGGGAGTACAGCCCAATGTGTTACCAGGGAGTACAGGGAGTACAGCCCAATGTGTTACCAGGGAGTACAGGGAGTACAGCCCAATGTGTTACCAGGGAGTACAGGGAGTACAGCCCAATGTGTTACCAGGGAGTACAGGGAGTACAGCCCAATGTGTTACCAGGGAGTACAGGAGTACAGCCCAATGTGTTACCAGGGAGTACAGCCCAATGTGTTACCAGGGAGTACAGGAGTACAGCCCAATGTGTTACCAGGAGTACAGGAGTACAGCCCAATGTGTTACCAGGAGTACAGGGAGTACAGCCCAATGTGTTACCAGGGAGTACAGCCCAATGTGTTACCAGGGAGTACAGGGAGTACAGCCCAATGTGTTACCAGGGAGTACAGGAGTACAGCCCAATGTGTTACCAGGGAGTACAGGGAGTACAGCCCAATGTGTTACCAGGGAGTACAGCCCAATGTGTTACCAGGGAGTACAGCCCAATGTGTTACCAGGGAGTACAGGGAGTACAGCCCAATGTGTTACCAGGGAGTACAGGGAGTACAGCCCAATGTGTTACCAGGGAGTACAGCCCAATGTGTTACCAGGGAGTACAGGGAGTACAGCCCAATGTGTTCCCAGGGAGTACAGCCTAATGTGTTACCAGGGAGTACAGGGAGTACAGCCCAATGTGTTACCAGGGAGTACAGCCCAATGTGTTACCAGGGAGTACAGCCCAATGTGTTACCAGGGAGTACAGGGAGTACAGCCCAATGTGTTCCCAGGGAGTACAGCCCAATGTGTTACCAGGGAGTACAGGGAGTACAGCCCAATGTGTTACCAGGGAGTACAGCCCAATGTGTTACCAGGGAGTACAGGGAGTACAGCCCAATGTGTTACCAGGGAGTACAGGGAGTACAGCCCAATGTGTTCCCAGGGAGTACAGCCTAATGTGTTACCAGGGAGTACAGGGAGTACAGCCCAATGTGTTACCAGGGAGTACAGGGAGTACAGCCCAATGTGTTACCAGGGAGTACAGCCCAATGTGTTACCAGGGAGTACAGCCCAATGTGTTACCAGGGAGTACAGCCCAATGTGTTACCAGGGAGTACAGCCCAATGTGTTACCAGGGAGTACAGGGAGTACAGCCCAATGTGTTACCAGGGAGTACAGGGAGTACAGCCCAATGTGTTACCCCAGTATCTCTACTTCCACCCCAGTATCTCTACTTGCACCCCAGTTTGTCTTCTTCCACCACAGTATCTCTTCTTCCACCCCAGTATCTCTTCTTCCACCCCAGTATCTCTTCTTCCACCCCAGTATCTCTACTTGCACCCCAGTATCTCTTCTTCCACCCCAGTATCTCTTCTTCCACCCCAGTATCTCTACTTCCACCCCAGTATCTCTACTTCCACCCCAGTATCTCTTCTTCCACCCCAGTATCTCTTCTTCCACCCCAGTATCTCTACTTGCACTCCAGTATCTCTTCTTCCACCCCAGTATCTCTACTTGCACCCCAGTATCTCTTCTTCCACCCCAGTATCTCTACTTGCACCCCAGTATCTCTTCTTCCACCCCAGTATCTCTACTTGCACCCCAGTATCTCTACTTGCACCCCAGTATCTCTACTTCCACCCCAGTATCTCTTCTTCCACCCCAGTATCTCTTCTTCCACCCCAGTATCTCTACTTGCACTCCAGTATCTCTACTTGCACCCCAGTATCTCTACTTGCACCCCAGTATCTCTTCTTCCACCCCAGTATCTCTACTTCCACCCCAGTATCTCTACTTGCACTCCAGTATCTCTACTTGCACCCCAGTATCTCTACTTGCACCCCAGTATCTCTTCTTCCACCCCAGTATCTCTACTTCCACCCCAGTATCTCTACTTGCACCCCAGTATCTCTTCTTCCACCCCAGTATCTCTACTTGCACCCCAGTATCTCTTCTTCCACCCCAGTATCTCAACTTGCACATTCATCTTCTGCACATCTATCACTCCAGTGTTTAATTGCTATATTGTAATTACTTTGCCACCATGGCCTATTTATTTATCTTACCTCATTTGCAGACACCTTTTCTACTGTATTATTGACTGTATGTTTTGTTTATTCCATGTGTAACTCTGTGTTGTTGTTTGTGTTGAACTGCTTTGCTTTATCAAAGGTCAAAGTTGTAAATGAGAACTTGTTCTCAACTGGTCTACCTGGTTAAATAAAGGTGATCTGGTTAAATAAAGGTGATCTGGCCTACCTGGTTAAATAAAGGTGATCTGGTCTACCTGGTTAAATAAAGGTGATCTGGTTAAATAAAGGTGATCTGGTCTACCTGGTTAAATAAAGGTGATCTGGCCTACCTGGTGAAATAAAGGTGAAATAAAATTAGAATAATAATATTAAAAATAATCTATGCGAGTTCACAACATCACATTAAGTTTTCCACCGTGCGTGCAACCTATCGGATTCCGTTACGCACAACATGCAGCTAACCAAGAGGCGTGGTTGGCTCCCAGGCCCGTCCAATGGCGACCACTGTGTACGATGTGACGGCCAATACAATGTTTTTTTACCAACCGAGAACAGGTTTAAAAAAATAAATACTAAATCCAAAAACCTCATTAATTGTAGCACCACAAATGTCATTTGCTTAAATGTATCAGCCCTGCTTCTATTGGTCAAAACTAAAAAAACATTGAAACATCGTCAAACCAGAACAACTATTCGAAAATAGAAACGCATACTCTTAGTTCTGTGTGTCACTGCATGGAAACCAAACGTGGCTCATCGTCCTCCTGTGTGGCAGACAGGCTCAAGGCAGGCAAGTACAGAGTGGCAGACAGGCTCAAGGTCAGGGCAGGCAGTCCGACCGTGTACAGAGTCCAGAAAACAGGCAAGGGTCAAAACCGGGAGGACTAGCAAAAGAGAGAATAGCAAAAGCAGGAGCACAGGGAAAACATGCTGGTTGACTTGAAACAGACAAGACGAACTGGCACAGAGAGACAGGAAACACAGGGATAAATACACTGGCACAGAGAGACAGGAAACACAGGGATAAATACACTGGCACAGAGAGACAGGAAACACAGGGATAAATACACTGGCACAGAGAGACAGGAAACACAGGGATAAATACACTGGCACAGAGAGACAGGAAACACAGGGATAAATACACTGGCACAGAGAGACAGGAAACACAGGGATAAATACACTGGGGAAAATAAACGACACCTAGAGGGGATGAAAGCGACACAAGGATAGGTGGAGACAGATCAGGGCGTGACAGACTGTTGATTAACGAGATACACTATGTATCCTATTATATTGTGCTACACCTTGAAACAATTATCATTGTTGTGTCTCAATGGGCCACTAGGCTAGAAATAAGAGCTGCGAGTGCAACGTTCAGGTCAGTCTGAGGACGACGTCAGTCACCTGTTCGCATCTGTTACGCACGCCTCCCTGAAGAGGGAACGCAACACCCTGCTACAACTAAACTCTCCGTGAAGTGAAAAGGGTACGGACTGTAGGTGCGAGTAAGGATGACTAAAAACTACAACACATAACTGGGGAACGTAACAGCATCAATACATTAAAGTATAAATAAAATACATACATCTTGGCCATTTTTTATTGTGGTCTTTTTATTTTAAACCTAAATGAGTCCTTTTTGGAAATTGTTTCTTGATTAAACCATTATCGTGATTTTTTTGTCAGTGTTGTGGGAGCACTCAACCCTCCTTTTACTTTGATTGCTGACGTGCGAAGGTCCACCTGAACTCATCCATCCAGAATACTTGATTTTTACAAACATGTGTCAAATCTACGTCAAGGACACAGAGATCATGATCCCACTTCCTTTAAGCATTTACTGTGACATGATAAAAGGACTGAAGGCTCTAAATGTGGTAAGACGCTTGAGAGCGCTGCTGTATTAGATACGGGCATGAGTCTCAAATGCCCCCCTGTTCCCTATATAGTGCACTACTGTTGACCAGAGCCCCATATAGGGGCCTAGGCGCCACTTGGGATGTAGCCGTGGTGCTGTAGTGAGTAGTAGTTTCATCCTCAGACTGGTCAGGATACATACTGTATAGGAGGCTATTGAGTCACTCTG
>NC_068429.1:6477416-6482006 GCF_023373465.1 Oncorhynchus keta | reverse complement strand
TCCAGATCAGAGGCTGTAGGGACCAGGGATGTTCTCTGTTTTGTGAGTCCTCCAGATCAGAGGCTGTAGGGACCAGGGATGTTCTCTGTTTTGTGAGTCCTCCAGATCATAGGCAGTAGGGACCAGGGATGTTCTCTGTTTTGTGAGTCCTCCAGATCAGAGGCAGTAGGGATGACCAGGGATGTTCTCTGTTTAGTGAGTCCTCCAGATCAGAGGCAGTAGGGACCAGGGATGTTCTCTGTTTTGTGAGTCCTCCAGATCAGAGGCAGTAGGGACCAGGGATGTTCTCTGTTTTGTAAGTCTTCCAGATCAGAGGCTGTAGGGACCAGGGATGTTCTCTGTTTTGTGAGTCCTCCAGATCAGAGGCTGTAGGGACAAGGGATGTTCTCTGTTTTGTGAGTCCTCCAGATCATAGGCAGTAGGGACCAGGGATGTTCTCTGTTTTGTGAGTCCTCGAGATCAGAGGCAGTAGGGATGACCAGGGATGTTCTCTGTTTAGTGAGTCCTCCAGATCAGAAGGAGAAGGGATGACCAGGGATGTTCTCTGTTTAGTGAGTCCTCCAGATCAGAGGCAGTAGGGATGACCAGGGATGTTCTCTGTTTAGTGAGTCCTCCAGATCAGAGGCAGTAGTGATGACCAGGGATGTTCTCTGTTTCGTGAGTCCTCCAGATCAGAGGCAGTAGAGATGACCAGGGATGCTCTCTGTTTAGTGAGTCCTCCATATCAGAGGCAGTAGGGATGACAAGGAATGTTCTCTGTTTAGTGAGTCCTCCAGATCATAGGCAGTAGGGATGACCAGGGATGCTCTCTGTTTCGTGAGTCCTCCAGATCAGTGGCAGTAGAGATGACCAGGGATGTTCTCTGTTATTTGAGTCCTCCAGATCAGAGGCAGTAGGGATGACCAGGGATGTTCTCTGTTTAGTGAGTCCTCCAGATCAGAGGCAGTAGTGATGACCAGGGATGTTCTCTGTTTCGTGAGTCCTCCAGATCAGAGGCAGTAGGGATGACCAGGGATATTCTCTGTTTTGTGAGTCCTCCAGATCAGAGGCAGTAGGGATGACCAGGGATGTTCTCTGTTTAGTGAGTCCTCCAGATCAGAGGCAGTAGGGATGACCAGGGATGCTCTCTGTTTAGTGAGTCCTCCAGATCAGAGGCAGTAGGGAGGACCAGGGATGTTCTCTGTTTAGTGAGTCCTCCAGATCAGAGGCAGTAGGGACGACCAGGGATGTTCTCTGTTTAGTGAGTCCTCCAGATCAGAGGCAGTAGGGATGACCAGGAATGTTCTCTGTTTAATATGTCCTCCAGATCAGAGGCAGTAGGGATGACCAGGAATGTTCTCTGTTTAGTATGTCCTCCAGATCAGAGGCAGTTGGGATGACCAGGGATGTTCTCTGTTTAGTGAGACCTCCAGATCAGAGGCAGTAGGGATGACCAGGGATGTTCTCTGTTTAGTGAGTCCTCCAGATCAGAGGCAGTTGGGATGACCAGGGATGTTCTCTGTTTAGTGAGTCCTCCAGATCAGAGGCAGTAGGGATGACCAGGGATGCCCTCTGTTTAGTGAGTCCTCCAGATCAGAGGCAGTAGTGATGACCAGGGATGCTCTCTGTTTAGTGAGTCCTCCAGATCAGAGGCAGTTGGGATGACCAGGGATGTTCTCTGTTTAGTGAGACCTCCAGATCAGAGGCAGTAGGGATGACCAGGGATGTTCTCTGTTTAGTGAGTCCTCCAGATCAGAGGCAGTTGGGATGACCAGGGATGTTCTGTTTAGTGAGTTCTCCAGATCAGAGGCAGTAGGGATAACCAGGGATGTTCTCTTGATAAGTGCATGAATTTTCCTGACCTGCTAAGCATTCAAAATGTAATGAGTACTTTTGGGTGTCAATGAAAATGTATGGAGTAAAAAAGTACATTATTTTCTTTAGTAATGTAGTGAAGTAAAAGTAGTCAAAAATATAAATAGTAAAGTAAAGATACTCCCCAAAACTACTTAAGTAGTACTTTAAAAGTTTTTTTTACTTAAGTACTTTAAAACACTGGTTATTATGATCAAGTGGTTCGTGAAAATACCGCCCCCAGAGAGGTTAAAGTATTTTTACTTAAGTACTTTAAAACACTGGTTATTATGATCAAGATGGTCCCATGACTCTGGATCAGAGGTTTATGTTTTTGATCCCAGTTGTGGACACTGTTTTTAATTGTTGGTTGTATTAACCCTATCCCAAAACATTAACCCTTACCTTGACCATTTGGAATGAGAGTCTAAACTTAACCCTTAAGGCCTTACCTTTTTGACGTTTGGAGAAATGGAGCGATGCAGAGCAGTCGGAGCAACAAAAATGTCTAAATTTGACTTTTGGAGAACGCGGATGAACGTCTAATTCTGTAGTGAGACTGTGAGAGCTTGTTGCTCCTCTCCGTCGTCGCCTCTGTTTCCATGGCAACCCTTTGTCCGGAATGGATGCAATATCTGCTGGCTCAGCGAAGATGAAATATCAGGAACTGGGATGTGTCATCTATAGATTAGAGAATTCACATCAGTGCAGCTAGGGGACATTTGGACCTTGTCTGGTCTGGTCTCTTCTGGTCTCTTCTGGTCTCGTCTAGTCTGGTCTGTCTGGTCTCTTCTTTCTGGTCTCGTTCTGGTCTAGTCCGGTCTGTCCGGTCTCTTCTTTCTGGTCTGGTCTGTTCTCATCTGGTCTGGTCTCTTCTTTATGGTCTCCTTCTGGTCTAGTCCGGTCTCTTCTTTCTGGTCTGGTCTGTTCTCATCTGGTCTGGTCTCTTCTGGTCTCGTCTGGTCCGGTCTGTCCGGTCTCTTCTTTCTGGTCTGGTCTCTTCTGGTCTAGTCTGGTCTAGTCTGGTCTGTCTGGTCTCTTCTTTCTGGTCTGGTCTCTTCTGGTCTCTTCTGGTGTCGTCTGGTCTGTCTGGTCTCTTCTTTCTGGTCTCGTTCTGGTCTAGTCCGGTCTGTCCGGTCTCATCTGCTCTGGTCACATCTGGTCTGGTCTCATCTGGTCTGGTCTGATCACATCTGGTCTGGTCTGATCACGTCTGGTCTGGTCACATCTGGTCTGGTCTGTTCTCATCTGGTCTGGTCACATCTGGTCGGCCCCCTTGAACTTTGCGACCTTTTGCCACATTTCAGGCTTCAAACATAAAGATATAAAACTGTATTTTTTTGTGAAGAATCAACAACAAGTGGGACACAATCATGAAGTGGAACAACATTTATTGGATATTTCAAACTTTTTTAATAAATCAAAAATTGAAAAATTGGGCGTGCAAAATTATTCAGCCCCCTTAAGTTAATACTTTGTAGCGCCACCTTTTGCTGTGATTACAGCTGTAAGTCGCTTGGGGTATGTCTCTATCAGTTTTGCACATCGAGAGACTGAATTTTTTTCCCATTCATCCTTGCAAAACAGCTCGAGCTCAGTGAGGTTGGATGGAGAGCATTTGTGAACAGCAGTTTTCAGTTCTTTCCACAGATTCTCGATTGGATTCAGGTCTGGACTTTGACTTGGCCATTCTAACACCTGGATATGTTTATTTTTGAACCATTCCATTGTAGATTTAGCTTTATGTTTTGGATCATTGTCTTGTTGGAAGACAAATCTCCGTCCCAGTCTCAGGTCTATAGCAGACTCCATCAGGTTTTTATTCCAGAATGGTCCTGTATTTGGCTCCATCCATCTTCCCATCAATTTTAACCATCTTCCATGTCCCTGCTGAAGAAAAGCAGGCCCAAACCATGATGCTGCCACCACCATGTTTGACAATGGGGATGGTGTGTTCAGGTTGATGCGCTGTGTTGCTTTTACGCCAAACATAACATTTTGCATTGTTGCCAAAAAGTTCAATTTTGGTTTCATCTGACCAGAGCACCTTCTTCCACATGTTTGGTGTGTCTCCCAGGTGGCTTGTGGCAAACTTTAAACAACACTTTTTTATGAATATCTTTAAGAAATGGCTTTCTTCTTGCCACTCTTCCATAAAGTCCAGATTTGTGCAATATACGACTGATTGTTGTCCTATGGACAGAGTCTCCCACCTCAGCTGTAGATCTCTGCAGTTCATCCAGAGTGATCATGGGCCTCTTGGCTGCATCTCTGATCAGTCTTCTCCTTGTATGAGCTGAAAGTTTAGAGGGACGGCCAGGTCTTGGTAGATTTGCAGTGGTCTGATACTCCTTCCATTTCAATATTATCGCTTGCACAGTGCTCCTTGGGATGTTTAAAGCTTGGGAAATCTTTTTGTATCCAAATCCAGCTTTAAACTTCTTCACAACAGTATCTCGGACCTGCCTGGTGTGTTCCTTGTTCTTCATGATGCTCTCAAACGCTTTTAACGGACCTCTGAGACTATCACAGTGCAGGTGCATTTATACGGAGACTTGATTACACACAGGTGGTTTGTATTTATCATCATTAGTCATTTAGGTCAACATTGGATCATTCAGAGATCCTCACTGAACTTCTGGAGAGAGTTTGCTGCACTGAAAGTAAAGGGGCTAAATAATTTTTCACGCCCAATTTTTCAGTTTTTGATTTGTTAAAAAAGTTTGAAATATCCAATAAATGTCATTCCACTTCATG
>NC_068429.1:6468346-6470846 GCF_023373465.1 Oncorhynchus keta | reverse complement strand
GATACATGGTCTCTGATAGGATACAGGAACCATACGCATCTAGATACATGACCTCTGATAGGATACAGGAACCATACGCATCTTGATACATGGTCTCTGATAGGATACAGGAACCATACGCATCTAGATACATGGTCTCTGATAGGATACAGGAACCATACGCATCTAGATACATGGCCTCTGATAGGATACAGGAAACCATACGCATCTAGATACATGGTCTCTGATAGGATACAGGAACCATACGCATCTAGATACATGACCTCTGATAGGATACAGGAACCATACGCATCTAGATACATGGTCTCTGATAGGATACAGGAACCATACGCATCTAGATACATGGTCTCTGATAGGATACAGGAACCATACGCATCTAGATACATGGCCTCTGATAGGATACAGGAACCATACGCATCTAGATACATGGCCTCTGATAGGATACAGGAACCATACGCATCTAGATACATGGTCTCTGATAGGATACAGGAACCATACGCATCTAGATACATGGTCTCTGATAGGATACAGGAACCATACGCATCTAGATACATGGTCTCTGATAGGATACAGGAAACCATACGCATCTAGATACATGGTCTCTGATAGGATACAGGAACCATACGCATCTAGATACATGGCCTCTGATAGGATACAGGAACCATACGCATCTAGATACATGGTCTCTGATAGGATACAGGAACCATACGCATCTAGATACATGGTCTCTGATAGGATACAGGAACCATACGCATCTAGATACATGGTCTCTGATAGG
This sequence comes from Oncorhynchus keta, assembly GCF_023373465.1. NCBI lineage: Eukaryota > Metazoa > Chordata > Actinopteri > Salmoniformes > Salmonidae > Oncorhynchus > Oncorhynchus keta. Next base: position 6,470,068 of record NC_068429.1, on the reverse strand, counting down.
ATACAGGAACCATACGCATCTAGATACATGGCCTATGATAGGATACAGGAACCATACGCATCTAGATACATGGCCTCTGATAGGATACAGGAACCATACGCATCTAGATACATGGTCTCTGATAGGATACAGGAACCATACGCATCTAGATACATGGCCTCTGATAGGATACAGGAACCATATGCATCTAGATACATGGCCTCTGATAGGATACAGGAACCATATGCATCTAGATACATGACCTCTGATAGGATACAGGAACCATATGCATCTAGATACATGACCTCTGATAGATACAGGAACCATATGCATCTAGATACATGACCTCTGATAGGATACAGGAACCATATGCATCTAGATACATGACCTCTGATAGGATACAGGAACCATATGCATCTAGATACATGGCCTCTGATAGGATACAGGAACCATATGCATCTAGATACATGGCCTCTGATAGGATACAGGAACCATACGCATCTACATGGCCAGAACCATTAAATAAGCTATAGTGTAATGTTGATCAGAACAGTTAAATAAGCTATAGTGTAATGTTGATCAGAACAGTTAAATCAGCTATAGTGTAATGTTATATAGTGTAATGTTGATCAGAACCATTAAATCAGCTATAGTGTAATGTTGATCAGAACCATTAAATCAGCTATAGTGTAATGTTATATAGTGTAATGTTGATCAGAACAGTTAAATAAGCTATAGTGTAATGTTGATCAGAACAGTTAAATAAGCTATAGTGTAATGTTGATCAGAACAGTTAAATAAGCTATAGTGTAATGTTGATCAGAACAGTTAAATCAGCTATAGTGTAATGTTGATCAGAACAGTTAAATAAGCTATAGTGTAATGTTGATCAGAACCTTTAAATAAGCTATAGTGTAATGTTATATAGTGTAATGTTGATCAGAACAGTTAAATCAGCTATAGTGTAATGTTGATCAGAACAGTTAAATACGCTATAGTGTAATGTTGATCAGAACCTTTAAATAAGCTATAGTGTAATGTTATATAGTGTAATGTTGCTCAGTAAAATAATATGCCGTCAGAATATTAAGTTACAGAGAAAAGTGAACTGTTTCCTGCTCGGCCAACAGAAAAACCTCAATGTTTTCCATCTAACTATAGGGATGTCATTATTAAAATACTAAACTGTAGACTAGATGCAATCCCAAATGTGATTTAAAGGGCACTGCCAGACGAGTCAAAATGTTTGCTGGCACGGCAATAAAGCTGCAGATCAGGTCTTTTCTGAAGGTAAAAATAAAGGCATTATGAGCAAGAAAAAGAGTGAAACAACAAACTCGTAAGGTAAAGAAGAATCCTCATCTGCTCGATGCTTCATTTGGATTGGTTCCGCTGACCAATGCACTTATTCCTCAGACATTTGAACCGGGTACTGATCCATATCGGTGAATCGTCACATCCCTACAGACCCCTGTAGACCCACTACAGTTGTTTTATTGTAATACAGAGACATTTGAACCGGGTACTGATCCATATCGGTGAATCGTCACACCCCTACAGACCCCTGTAGACCCACTACAGTTGTTTTATTGTAATACAGAGACATTTGAACCGGGTACTGATCCATATCGGTGAATCGTCACACCCCTACAGACCCCTGTAGACCCACTACAGTTGTTTTATTGTAATACAGAGACATTTGAACCGGGTACTGATCCATATCGCTGGTCTAGGGAACAATGG
>NC_068429.1:6456354-6468246 GCF_023373465.1 Oncorhynchus keta | reverse complement strand
AAGTATTACAATTGGCAGATTAACACTGGAGTGATAGATGTGCAGATGATGATGTGCAAGTAGAGATACTGAGGTGCTTGTTTTTTCCCCAAATGGTGCTGAGCCTTGGACACTTATGTTACACAGACACAGGCAATACGACAGTCTGGTCAGATATTCATCTGCTACGGTGAGAGTGAGTTCTGGGCAACAGCCTATCAAAACAGACTCTCACATTGGATTGTGGAAACTATTACTACAGCATGTCAGCGGGCAGGCCGACCTCTGACCTCTGCTGTAGTGGTGCCTCTACTGGCCCTGCTCTGAGGAGTTCCCCCTCAATGAGGTTTGCACCTTGGCCAGTTGGGCATCGTCTAGCACCTTTTTTTTTAAATTTAAGGTGCTATCAAGTCAATGTTGCCGTCACCAACGAGGTCGGGCCGGCCGTGCCGGGGTTACAACGGCAACTGCCTTGATCTGAGTCCTACAGGACTTTCGTTTTTTAGTCTGGCCTGTGTGTTAGTTCAATGATTGATCTGGTATTGTGATACCATATTAGTGATCCAGTATAGTACTCCGTAATGTAGGTTACCTATGTAACCACGGTTACGTGAGGGTTTTTGGATCACACTCCGATCTTCTGTCCTCGGATGATCTACTGCGCCTCAACAACAACAACAACAACAACAACAACAACAACAACAAAAGGACACGAGGTGGAAGTAGTGAGACGGCGACTATTATTAAGGAGGTTGGACTGTATCCTGCCGCACGGAAGGATCCGGAAGGATCCGATAGCCGTGGTTACATACGTAACCTTTGTTACGTTTGATACTGGAGCGCCTCGGGTGTGAGTCAAAATCGGCAAGCAGTTTACTGTCGAAGCGCCTGACGCTTGTATCAATGACGTCAGAAGCTTTTTTTGGAACGTCCACCTGATTGGTTTGTTATTGATTCCGGTAGAAGACCAATAAGCTTCTCCGGACACGAATTGGCTAGAAATGCTCAATGTTTCAGGAAGCTTAATTTCCCCATCACTAGAAACTTGCAGTTGACTGCAAGTCCAAACATCATGACCTTTAAGATCATGAAGAAAATGTACTAATTACTAAATGGAGAGTGCCTCAATGGCGATATCCCATGCTGTCACATAAAGCTATAATGGCACAGATACGAAGACGCAGTCCTCTATCTTTGTTGTTAGCTAGATTACTCGTTGGTTATTACTGCATTGTCGGAACTAGAAGCACGAGCATTTCGCTACACTCGCGTTAACATCTGCTAACCATGTGTATGTGACAAATAACATTTGATTTTTATTTGATTTATCTCTATCGAGAGCAAGTCTACCAATATTTAACCTCATAATGCAACACACTTCAAAGGCAGAGATCAATGACGACAAAAATGATCCACTCAAAGTTGCGCAGTGAAAAAGCTCAGTAACCGTTTCACGTGAATTATTAGATTTTTTATTGGTAAATAGTTGTTAAGACAGCCATTGTAGATTATGTAGTTTTCAAATTTGGTTCTCTCTCTACACATGTCTGTCTCCCACATTCAGAGTTGACCTTCTCTTTACATTGTGTGAAAGGGACAATTGAAAACAATATTGTTAATATATTATTATATTACAATGTTATTCATTTATTGTCATGTCGTCAGGTTTGCCACTACGGTGCAGCAAAATAGCCTTCTGTTTAGTTATTGATAATCAATTCTGAACTCCATTGATTGCATAGTCTTACGCAGTTCTCAATGGCCAGTCTACTTCCTCCATTCAACTAATTATACATTTTCAGATCATATCACCGTCTTTAAATAGCTTCGCTCTCGCACACACCCAAAACAATTTCTACCTGAAACTCAACCCGCACGCCAAGTAGTGGTGAAAGAGATACTACGAGAGGAGACAGTAGTGGTCACAGTTTTATAGCAGTGTTTTAGTTTTCCGTCCCAAAACTATTCGCAATGGAAATAAAACAAAAACGTGTGTCTCTAATTTGACACAATCATGTAGTCCCCTTCCTGTTTTAATCAGCTTTCTTCCGTTTGGGGCCGAGTGAATACGACCCTACAGATAAGAGTATTCGTCATATTCAGAGCCACTGTTAGCGAGGTCCCTGAAGGGAACTCTATAGCTCTGACTAATGAGATGCATTCTAAACATTCTATCATTAGAATTAGAATTCTAAGCATTCTATCATTAGAATTAGAATTATAAGCATTCTAAACTCTCCACTTAGCAAAGGTTATTACATCACTTCACATTCAATATTTGCTCACCACATCACTCTCTCTCTTTCTCTCTGGGGTTATCGTCTTACTCAATAGCTGTCTCGCACTGATGTCTTGTAAATCCTCTAAAACACTTTTTTTAATTGAATATTGATTAATATGCTCTTGAAAATGTGATTTGCGAAGTGTTTTTTTGTTTGTTTTTGTATTGAGGATTAATTGTGTCCCCTAAGAATGTAGAAGAAAGAGCCCTGATCTACAGGCCCTTAAAGCTGACCCATTATGTGGGAGACGATGTCGGGTCAGTCTGGACTGTCTGCGCTTCATTCACCTTTGAACGATTCAAGTCTCACTAGAAACAAGAGGAAAAGCAAAGTATGATAGTGGTTGATAGTGGTTGATAGTGGTTGATAGTGGTTGATAGTGGTTGATAGTGGTTGATAGTGGTTGATAGTGGTTGATAGTGGTTGATAGTGGTTGATAGTGGTTGATAGTTATTCTGTTGTAAACACAATCAAACATGTTTGTTCTGATCAAAAATGCAGTCCAATTGCATCATTAGCCTGAACCTGTGGATCACACTAATGAATTCCCATCATCATCATCATCATAGCCCCCCCCACACACACACACACACCTTACAGACCTTCATATGAGCTAGGGCAGCCCAAACGAGCCTTGTTCTGAGCTGCCACATCAAAAGGCCTGACCATGGCTGGGTTCAGCCTAGCGAAGAGACAACAGGAGCCCTCGCCCTGCATTGTTCATCCTGCTGAGTGGGGCTGAGTGAGGGGGAAACACCACAGCCTATATTGATTAGAGAGACCGAGCCAGACAGAACAGAGGAGCCTCTCTAGACCCGCAGAGAATTGTTCTCAGATTTTTCAGTAGCCAATGACAATCCAAATAATTGTGGGAGCAAAAGCCTCCTAAGACCAGTATTCCAAGTTTCTCATCATGTTAGAAAATGTGGAGTATATTATGGAGGTATTTGTCATTATGGAGATAAAGAATACTATATTCAGATTGTTGTCACAAATGTATTCTCAATCAATCAATCAATCAATCAATCAATCAATCAAATGTATTTATAAAGCCCTTTTTACATCAGCTGATGTCACAAAGTGCTGTACAGAAACCCAGCCTGAAACCCCAAACAGCAAGCAATGCAGGTGTGGAAGCACGGTGGCTAGGAAAAACTCCCCAGAAAGGCCAGAACCAAGGAAGGAACCTAGAGAGGAACCAGGCTATGAGGGTGGCCAGTCCTCTTCTGGCTGTGCCGGGTGGAGATTATAACAGAACATGGCCAAGATGTTCAAATGTTCATAAATGACCAGCATGGTCAAATAATAATAATCACAGGCAGAACAGTTGAAACTGGAGCAGCAGCACGGCCAGGTGGACTGGGGACAGCAATGAGTCCTTAGTTACATGTCAGTTACATGTTCATCCAGTCCTTCCCTTGTTAACAGTCTTGTTGTTCTACTGGTGCTGTCAGTTATAGTATTGTGGAATCAGTGTGTCTTCTGCTCCCTACAGGCATTGAAGAGTTACTGCAGGAGAGAAGAAGGTTTAACAAAGCCTGGAACCATTACCTCTGTTTCAGAACCACTACCATTCCATTACCTCTGTTTCAGAACCACTATCATTCCATTACCTCTGTTTCAGAACCACTACCATTCCATTACCTCTGTTTCAGAACCACTACCATTCCATTACCTCTGTTTCAGAACCACTACCATTCCATTACCTCTGTTTCAGAACCACTTCCATTCCATTACCTCTGTTTCTCCTGCTTCAGAACCATTACCATTCCATTACCTCTGCTTCAGAACCACTTCCATTCCATTACCTCTGTTTCTCCTGCTTCAGAACCACTACCATTCCATTACCTCTGCTTCAGAACCACTATCATTCCATTACCTCTGCTTCAGAACCACTACCATTCCATTACCTCTGTTTCAGAACCACTACCATTCCATTACCTCTGTTTCAGAACCACTACCATTCCATTACCTCTGTTTCAGAACCACTTCCATTCCATTACCTCTGTTTCAGAACCACTACCATTCCATTACCTCTGTTTCAGAACCACTATCATTCCATTACCTCTGTTTCAGAACCACTACCATTCCATTACCTCTCCCACTTCTCATCCCTGTGAAATAGAAGCCATAGCAAAACAAAGATCATGCAATACTAAAATACTAAACTCTACTACTGAGCTATGTCTTAGCAGGCTTTGTTAATAAACCTTCTTCTCTCCCTGCAGTAACTCTTCAATGCCTGTAGGGGGAGCAGAAGACACACTGATTCCCGAAGAGCTTCTGAGAGACCGGAAAGAAGAGGTGTACACAAAATAAATAGTATTTTGAATGACCCGATTCAGTCCTGCTTTAAATTACATTTAGCTTATAAAGGCTTCATTAAGCCTTCGTAACGCCTTCAATAAGCGCTACATAAATGTGTTACGAAGCATCTATAACCGTATGTCATGCTTTTGTGAAAGGGTTCATAACTGTGTTATCATCACTAATGTCAAATATGACATAAACATGTGCTTCATACAAACAACATTTTAAAAGCCTGAAATATGCACGGTATCTCAGCGGGCCTCAGATTCAATTCTCAGAACAGTTTGTCGGCACCATCTTTTACTGCACGAAATATAACATAGGGTCTGTCTAGCAGGTGTGAAAGTAAGGAATGAGTTAATATTAGTAATTAATAATGTAATAATAACATTCTTTAGGATTTTTAACCCCTGATTTCATCCAAGATATAAGAAGTTAGACTTCAGTACTCTCATGACTGGCTTGGATCCTTATAAAGTTGGACATTTCATACGACACTGTACACGTGGCTTCAATAGTTTGATGCTGAAATAGGACTCCTCTCTCAGGACTTCTGGGCATGCTCAGTTTGATCCCGCTCTCCTGATAAGGAGCACAGTTATGAAACATAGAGGGCCCTCCACTCTGTTATAGAACCTAGAGGGCCCTCCACTCTGTTATAGAACCTAGAGGGCCCTCCACTCTGTTATAGAACCTAGAGGGCCCTCCACTCTGTTATAGAACCTAGAGGGCCCTCCACTCTGTTATAGAACCTAGAGGGCCCTCCACTCTGTTATAGAACCTAGAGGGCCCTCCACTCTGTTATAGAACCTAGAGGGCCCTCCACTCTGTTATAGAACCTAGAGGGCCCTCCACTCTGTTATAGAACCTAGAGGGCCCTCCACTCTGTTATAGAACCTAGAGGGCACTCCACTCTGTTATAGAACCTAGAGGGCCCTCCACTCTGTTATAGAACCTAGAGGGCACTCCACTCTGTTATAAAACCTAGAGGGCCCTCCATTCTGTTATAAAACCTAGAGGGCCCTCCACTCTGTTATAGAACCTAGAGGGCCCTCCACTCTGTTATAGAACCTAGAGAGCACTCCACTCTGTTATAACACCTAGAAGGCCCTCCACTCTGTTATAGAACCTAGAGGGCCCTCCACTTTGTTATAGAACCTAGAGGGCCCTCCACTCTGTTATAGAACCTAGAGAGCACTCCACTCTGTTATAACACCTAGAGAGCACTCCACTCTGTTATAGAACCTAGAGGGCCCTCCACTCTGTTATAGAACCTAGAGAGCACTCCACTCTGTTATAGAACCTAGAGGGCCCTCCACTTTGTTATAGAACCTAGAGGGCCCTCCACTCTGTTATAGAACCTAGAGGGCCCTCCACTCTGTTATAGAACCTAGAGGGCCCTCCACTCTGTTATAGAACCTAGAGAGCACTCCACTCTGTTATAACACCTAGAGGGCACTTCCACTCTGTTATAACACCTAGAGGGCCCCTCCACTCTGTTATAACACCTAGAGGACCCTCCACTCTGTTATAACACCTAGAGGGCCCTCCACTCTGTTATAACACCTAGAGGGCCCTCCACTCTGTTACTAACACCTAGAGGGCCCTCCACTCTGTTATAACACCTAGAGGGCCCTCCACTCTGTTATAACACCTAGAGGGCCCTTCCACTCTGTTATAACACCTAGAGGACCCTCCACTCTGTTATAACACCTAGAGGGCCCTCCCACTCTGTTATAACACCTAGAGGGCACTTCCACTCTGTTATAGAACCTAGAGGACCCTCCACTCTGTTATAACACCTAGAGGGCACTTCCACTCTGTGTGAATTCATTCATTTATGTCCTCATAACTTCTGTGCCAGAGTTTGATCTTTCCATCCATGGAGGCTGTGAGACAGGTACATGTCTATGGTAGAGAGCCAGTCCATGGATGCTGTGAGACAGGTACCAGTCTATGGCAGAGAGCCAGTCCATGGAGGCTGTGAGACAGGTACCAGTCTATGGCAGAGAGCCAGTACATGGATGCTGTGAGACAGGTACCAGTCTATGGCAGAGAGCCAGTCCATGGATGCTGTGAGACAGGTACCAGTCTATGGCAGAGAGCCAGTACATGGATGCTGTGAGACAGGTACATGTCTATGGCAGAGAGCCAGTCCATGGAGGCTGTGAGACAGGTACCAGTCTATGGCAGAGAGCCAGTACATGGATGCTGTGAGACAGGTACCAGTCTATGGCAGAGAGCCAGTACATGGATGCTGTGAGACAGGTACCAGTCTATGGCAGAGAGCCAGTCCATGGAGGCTGTGAGACAGGTACCAGTCTATGGCAGAGAGCCAGTCCATGGAGGCTGTGAGACAGGTACATGTCTATGGCAGTTAGCCAGTCCATGGAGGCTGTGAGACAGGTACCAGTCTATGGCAGAGAGCCAGTACATGGATGCTGTGAGACAGGTACCAGTCTATGGCAGAGAGCCAGTACATGGATGCTGTGAGACAGGTACCAGTCTATGGCAGAGAGCCAGTACATGGATGCTGTGAGACAGGTACATGTCTATGGCAGAGAGCCAGTCCATGGAGGCTGTGAGACAGGTACCAGTCTATGGCAGAGAGCCAGTACATGGATGCTGTGAGACAGGTACCAGTCTATGGCAGAGAGCCAGTACATGGATGCTGTGAGACAGGTACCAGTCTATGGCAGAGAGCCAGTCCATGGAGGCTGTGAGACAGGTACCAGTCTATGGCAGAGAGCCAGTCCATGGAGGCTGTGAGACAGGTACCAGTCTATGGTAGAGAGCCAGTCCATGGAGGCTGTGAGACAGGTACCAGTCTATGGCAGAGAGCCAGTACATGGATGCTGTGAGACAGGTACCAGTCTATGGCAGAGAGCCAGTCCATGGAGGCTGTGAGACAGGTACCAGTACCAGTCTGGATGAGACAGGTACCAGTCTAGTGGCCAGTCCATGGAGGCTGTGAGACAGGTACATGTCTATGGCAGTTAGCCAGTCCATGGAGGCTGTGAGACAGGTACCAGTCTATGGCAGAGAGCCAGTACATGGATGCTGTGAGACAGGTACCAGTCTATGCAGAGAGCCAGTCCATGGAGGCTGTGAGACAGGTACATGTCTATGGCAGTTAGCCAGTCCATGGAGGCTGTGAGACAGGTACCAGTCTATGGCAGAGAGCCAGTCCGTGGAGGCTGTGAGACAGGTACATGTCTATGGCAGTTAGCCAGTCCATGGAGGCTGTGAGACAAGTACCAGTCTATGGCAGAGAGCCAGTACATGGAGGCTGTGAGACAGGTACCAGTCCATGGCAGAGAGCCAGTCCATGGAGGCTGTGAGACAGGTACCAGTCCATGGCAGAGAGCCAGTCCATGGAGGCTGTGAGACAGGTACATGTCTATGGTAGAGATCCAGTCCATGGAGCCTGTGAGACAGGTACCAGTCTATGGCAGAGAGCCAGTCCATGGATGCTGTGAGACAGGTACCAGTCCATGGCAGAGAGCCAGTCCATGGAGGCTGTGAGACAGGTACCAGTCTATGGCAGAGAGCCAGTCCATGGAGGCTGTGAGACAGGTACCAGTCTATGGCAGAGAGCCAGTCCATGGAGGCTGTGAGACAGGTACCAGTCTATGGCAGAGAGCCAGTCCATGGAGGCTGTGAGACAGGTACCAGTCCATGGCAGAGAGCCAGTCCATGGATGTTGTGAGACAGGTACCAGTCTATGGCAGAGAGCCAGTCCATGGAGGCTGTGAGACAGGTACCAGTCTATGGCAGAGAGCCTGCCCATGGAGGCTGTGAGACAGGTACCAGTCTATGGCAGAGAGCCAGTCCGTGGAGGCTGTGAGACAGGTACATGTCTATGGCAGAGAGCCAGTCCATGGAGGCTGTGAGACAGGTACCAGTCTATGGTAGAGAGCCAGTCCATGGAGGCTGTGAGACAGGTACATGTCTATGGCAGTTAGCCAGTCCATGGAGGCTGTGAGACAGGTACCAGTCTATGGCAGAGAGCCAGTACATGGATGCTGTGAGACAGGTACCAGTCTATGGCAGAGAGCCAGTCCATGGAGGCTGTGAGACAGGTACATGTCTATGGCAGTTAGCCAGTCCATGGAGGCTGTGAGACAGGTACCAGTCTATGGCAGAGAGCCAGTCCGTGGAGGCTGTGAGACAGGTACATGTCTATGGCAGTTAGCCAGTCCATGGAGGCTGTGAGACAGGTACCAGTCTATGGCAGAGAGCCAGTACATGGAGGCTGTGAGACAGGTACCAGTCCATGGCAGAGAGCCAGTCCATGGAGGCTGTGAGACAGGTACCAGTCCATGGCAGAGAGCCAGTCCATGGAGGCTGTGAGACAGGTACATGTCTATGGTAGAGATCCAGTCCATGGAGCCTGTGAGACAGGTACCAGTCTATGGCAGAGAGCCAGTCCATGGATGCTGTGAGACAGGTACCAGTCCATGGCAGAGAGCCAGTCCATGGAGGCTGTGAGACAGGTACCAGTCTATGGCAGAGAGCCAGTCCATGGAGGCTGTGAGACAGGTACCAGTCCATGGCAGAGAGCCAGTCCATGGAGGCTGTGAGACAGGTACCAGTCTATGGCAGAGAGCCAGTCCATGGAGGCTGTGAGACAGGTACCAGTCTATGGCAGAGAGCCAGTCCATGAAGGCTGTGAGACAGGTACCAGTCCATGGCAGAGAGCCAGTCCATGGATGTTGTGAGACAGGTACCAGTCTATGGCAGAGAGCCAGTCCATGGAGGCTGTGAGACAGGTACCAGTCTATGGCAGAGAGCCTGCCCATGGAGGCTGTGAGACAGGTACCAGTCTATGGCAGAGAGCCAGTCCGTGGAGGCTGTGAGACAGGTACATGTCTATGGCAGAGCCAGTCCATGGAGGCTGTGAGACAGGTACCAGTCTATGGTAGGAGAGCCTGTCCTCTGTGACCACAGGGGTAGAACACTGTAGAGGAGAAGATAACAGACTTCCTACTGCTTATTGTGGCTGGTAGAGTGGGAGAGAGAGGCTCCACTGGCCCGTCACTAATACACATCTCCTGCACGACCTCCATCCAGTCTTAATGAGATCCGTTCATGTCATAGCAGATGGTATAATATAACGGGTCACAGCAGAGATGGTATAATATATAACGGGTCACAGCAGATGGTATAATATATAACGTGTCACAGCAGATATGGTATAATATATAACGGGTCACAGCAGAGATGGTATAATATATAACGGGTCACAGCAGAGATGGTATAATATATAACGGTCACAGCAGAGATGGTATAATATAACGGGTCACAGCAGAGATGGTATAATATATAACGGGTCACAGCAGAGATGGTATAATATATAACGGTTCACAGCAGAGATGATATAATATATAAGGTTCACACAGAGATGGTATAATATATAAGGGTTCCACAGCAGAGATGGTATAATATATTAGGGTCACAGCAGAGATGGTATAATATATAAGGGTCACAGCAGAGATGGTATAATATATAACGGTTCACAGCAGAGATGGTATAATATATAAGGGTTCAGCAGAGATGATATAATATATAACGGTTCACAGCAGAGATGGTATAATATATAAGGGTTCACAGCAGAGATGATATAATATATAACGGTTCACAGCAGAGATGGTATAATATATAAGGGTTCACAGCAGAGATGGTATAATATATAACGGGGTCACAGCAGAGATGGTATAATATATAACGTTTCACAGCAGAGATGGTATAATATATAAGGGTTCACATGAGATGGTATAATATATAAGGGTTCACAGCAGAGATGGTATAATATATAAGGGTTCACAGCAGAGATGGTATAATATATAACGGATCACAGCAGAGATGGTATAATATATAACGTTTCACAGCAGAGATGGTATAATATATAAGGGTTCACAGCAGAGATGGTATAATATATAACGTTTCACAGCAGAGATGGTATAATATATAACGTTTCACAGCAGAGATGGTATAATATATAAGGGTTCACAGCAGAGATGATATAATATATAAGGGTTCACAGCAGAGATTGTATAATATATAAGGGTTCACAGCAGAGATGGTATAATATATAAGGGTTCACAGCAGAGATGGTATAATATATAAGGGTTCACAGCAGAGATGGTATAATATATAAGGGGTCACAGCAGAGATGGTATAATATATAACGGGTCACAGCAGAGATGGTATAATATATAAGGGTTCACAGCAGAGATGATATAATATATAACGGTTCACAGCAGAGATGGTATAATATATAAGGGTTCACAGCAGAGATGGTATAATATATAAGGGTTCACAGCAGAGATGGTATAATATATAAGGGGTCACAGCAGAGATGGTATAATATATAAGGGTTCACAGCAGAGATGGTATAATATATAACGGGTCACAGCAGAGATGGTATAATATATAACGGGTCACAGCAGAGATGGTATAATATATAACGGGTCACAGCAGAGATGGTATAATATATAAGGGTTCACAGCAGAGATGGTATAATATATAAGGGTTCACAGCAGAGATGGTATAATATATAAGGGTTCACAGCAGAGATGGTATAATATATAACGTTTCACAGCAGAGATGGTATAATATATAAGGGTTCACAGCAGAGATGATATAATATATAACGGATCACAGCAGAGATGGTATAATATATAAGGGTTCACAGCAGAGATGATATAATATATAAGGGTTCACAGCAGAGATGATATAATATATAACGGTTCACAGCAGAGATGGTATAATATATAACGGTTCACAGCAGAGATGGTATAATATATAAGGGTTCACAGCAGAGATGGTATAATATATAAGGGTTCACAGCAGAGATGGTATAATATATAACGGGTCACAGCAGAGATGGTATAATATATAACGTTTCACAGCAGAGATGGTATAATATATAAGGGTTCACAGCAGAGATGATATAATATATAACGGATCACAGCAGAGATGGTATAATATATAACGTTTCAGGGCAGAGATGGTATAATATATAACGTTTCACAGCAGAGATGGTATAATATATAACGGGTTCACAGCAGAGATGGTATAATATATAACGGGTTCACAGCAGAGATGGTATAATATATAAGGGTTCACAGCAGAGATGGTATAATATATAAGGGTTCACAGCAGAGATGGTATAATATATAACGGTTCACAGCAGAGATGGTATAATATATAACGGGTCACAGCAGAGATGGTATAATATATAGGGGTCACAGCAGAGATGGTATAATATATAAGGGTTCACAGCAGAGATGGTATAATATATAAGGGTTCATAGCAG
>NC_068429.1:6423572-6456254 GCF_023373465.1 Oncorhynchus keta | reverse complement strand
ATTGTAACGGTTTTGACTTGAGGTTATTATTTATAGGGGTGCCAGGTAGGTTGTGCCTACCAGAGAAAACATTGGTTTCTCCTTTTAGTTTGGGTGGGAATGAGTCCCATCTGGTCCGTCAAGTCTACACCAATACAAAGGACGTATGTAAAAGTCAGGATGGAAATAAACTTTTCATAAACCCTTAAAACATTGAAAAGAACTTCAAAAACAACTATATTCTGTTGCGTGGTTGTATTAGCAACAACAATGATTACACACACACATATAATAATATCACAATGAGTTCTGGTTCCTCCAGAAATGTCCTGTACCTCGGGCCTAAAGAGTCCTGCCCGGTAAAGGAGTTCAGTGAACTCAAGTGACTTTTGTCACGCGATGTTTGTCCGTTCATTCCGTGTAGCGTAAACCCAGTATTAAACATACAATCAATATAACAATTTTTGCCACAGAACTTTAAAGCGGATCAACTCTTAATTAAGTCCTCAACTACCACTAACTACACAAATCACAGTATACATCACATCCAAACAAATGAAATACCGTATACAAAAAGGTGGTAGTCAGTCGGTCAGTCAGACAATCCAATCCGCCAATAGATCTCCAGCGGAGAAAAGCCCACGAAGAACGGAGAGGTGTAGTCCCGGGGACGAAGAGTGGATCCGTCCTGGGTAAACTCTCTTAGGCTACAAAACACACGTTTAACGGAAACAAAACAAACGGAATAGAAGCTTCGGAACTGAGGGTTGAACACATCCTCATGCACGTCTCCATCACAACCCCACTTTCGTGCAGCTGATGCTGGCTATTTGGTAGAAAAAGGGAAAGCGCCCTATTGGAAGAGCTGCACTGAGACGGTTCAGAAAAATTCAGGGCCGTCACACACCCTCCCCTGGAAAAAGCCGACCATTGCCCTGGAAGGCACATCTTGGTCGGGGAAACCGAGAAAGGTCTCCTCATCACTTTCCTCTAAAAAAATATTCATTACTTTTTGGAGCTCACGCTCCTCAGCTGAGGAGTCACAGACCTTAAGGTGCGAGACTTCTGGGTCTGGGAATCCGAGAAAGTATCCTCACTATCCTCTTCAAAGATATCCAGGACCTTGCGGCGCTCAATCGCCTCAATTCCTCAGCCGAGGGTAACAGGCCTTAAGGCGTGAGACATGGACGATGCGCATATCTTCACCTGTGTCCTCTTTCACCACTCGGTAGTTCAAGGGCCCATCTGCTCCACAATCCTATATGGTCCTTGCCATTTAGGAGCGAGCTTGGCCGAGAAGAATTGTTCAGCTTTCGAGTAAGGATGAGAGCGAAGCCACACCCGATCACGAAGCTGGAACTGCATGTCTCGTCTGTTCTTATCATAATTTCTCTTCTGCTTGAGTCGAGCCTGGATCATGTTCTTTGAGACAAGAGCTCTCAAGTCATGGAGATGTACTACCTTGGTCATAGCAAGCAGCGTCTGGAGTAAGCTGCTGGGGCTGTAGCACCATATCCAAGGGTCCTCGGAGAGGACGACTTAGGTTCAGCTCTGCAGGTGTGACTCCAGTGGACTCTTGCACAGCAGAATTCAGGGCAAATCGAAACTCGTGAAGGTGCTTGTCCCAGTGTTTGTGCTGGGTCCCTACATAGGAAGCAATCATTGTCTTCAAGGTTCCAATTACTCTCTCAGTGAGATTGGTCTGTGGGTGATAGGCCGTGGTCAACTTCTGCCTCAGGTTCCATCTTTGGCAGGTCTCCTCAAAGAGATCAGAGACAAATTGGGAACCTCGATCAGACAGGATGTAATCAGGCACTCCCCAGCGAGTCAGGATCTCTTTAAGAAGGATGTTAGAGACGGTCCTTGCTGTGGCCTGGCGCTTGAGGAAAGAGTTCCACCCACTTTGAATAGTAATCAACAAAAACAAGTATGTACACATCCTGATTGGAGCTTCTAGGAAATGGACCCATCAAATCCACTCCTAACATTTCCCAAGGTCGGGTAACCACCGTTTGCTGCAACTTGCCAGCAGGCTTTCTACCTTCTGGTTTGTACATTTGACAAACCTGACAATTTCGGATGTGTGACTTCACATCCATGCTCAGATGTGGCCAGTACAGTAACGCTTGCAACCGCTTGTAGGTTTTGAACCTGCCCAAATGACCAGCTAATGGGTCTTCATGGAAATGTTGAAGCAGTTGTAGGCGTAGAGTGTCCGGTATGTACA
Source organism: Oncorhynchus keta (assembly GCF_023373465.1). Classification (NCBI taxonomy): domain Eukaryota; kingdom Metazoa; phylum Chordata; class Actinopteri; order Salmoniformes; family Salmonidae; genus Oncorhynchus; species Oncorhynchus keta. The sequence continues at coordinate 6,454,048 of NC_068429.1, read as the reverse complement.
TTTGGTAGAGTGTTCTGTGAGGTAGTTGTACGACTCGGTAGACTTTATCTTCAATGATGGTCAGCTTTGTGGTAGGATTGACCATCTTTTTCTCCATCTTCCAGGATAGTCTGGTACAAAGCCTGTACTTCTGGATCATCCTGTTGAGCTTTCCATATGGCCTCATCAGAGATGGGAAAGTCCGTTTTGGGCGAGTCTCGACTGCTTGACAGGACAGTAGCACATGTAAGATCAGGGCCACCGTTATCACAACTAGGAGCTCTGGACAAGGCATCTGGAACAGTGTTGTATTTTCCTTTCCTGTATTCCACTGCAAATGTGAACTCTTGCAACCGTAGAGCCCATCTTATGAGTCTGGTGCTTGGTTTGTTGGTCTTGAACACCCACACAAGGGAGGAATGGTCAGTGACCACAGTGAAGTGTCTTCCCTCCAAGTAGTACCTCCACTTTTCCAAAGCCCAGACCACTGCAAGGCACTCTTGCTCTGTTGTGGAGTAGTTCCGTTCTGCTCCATTCAATGTCCGACTGGCGAACGCTAGCACTTCTTCAGTGCCAAGTCCAGTCTGTTGGACTAGGACAGCACCAAGTCCAACATCACTTGCATCAGTGTAAACAACAAAAGGGCAATCAAAGTTGGGATGACCTAAAATGGGAGGTGTGACGAGATGTCGTTTCAGGGTTTCAAAGGAAGTCTGGCACTCTGCCGTCCATTGGAATTTCGCTCCTTTCGCTTCATCGCGTTGAGGGTTCTGCCACCTGGGAGAAGTTCGACACAAACCGATGGTACCATCCAGCCATACCAAGGAACCGTTGAAGGCCTTGAGTGTGGTTGGCACAGGGAAGTCTTGTACAGCCTTTGTCTTTTCAGGATCCACATGAATGCCGTCGAAAGACACAATATGGCCAAGGAACTTCAGGGAGGTTTGGCAGAAGTTGCTCTTCTTCATTTTAAGGTCAGACCAGCTTCTCTTAGCTTGTCCAACACTGCTTGAAGATCTTGAAAGTGTCTTTCTCTGTTCTGAGAGTAGATAATTATATCGTCCAGGTAGACGAAAACAGATCTTCCCTTTGAGCTCACCTAACGCAATCTCCATGAGTCTTTGGAAAGTGGCAGGGGCATTCTTTAATCCAAAGGGCATCACCTTAAAGGAAAACAAGCCCTCGGCACAGACAAACGCAGTCTTGTCCTTGCTTTCCTGGTCCATCTCAACCTGCCAATAACCACTATTGAGGTCAAGGGTAGTGAACACAACAGCGCCAGATAATGACTCCAGGATCTCATGGATGGTGGGAAGAGGATAGGCATCAGTCTGGGAAACATTGTTGGTCTTCCTATAGTCCACAAAATCTAAGACCACCAGTCTTTTTTGGGATGAGGACAACAGGAGCAGCCCAGGGAGAGGAGGAACGTTCTATTATATCTTGTGTTAACATATCATTAATGAGTCCCTTTTGGATGATTAGCTTCGCTGGGGACAAACGATATGGCTTTGCTTGATCGGCATTTCCTGTGTAAGGAATATTTTGTGCTTCAGGAGCCTGGTGCGTCCCCAGCTTTGAAGTACATACATCAGCATTATTCTGCAGCTGTTCCAACAGCCTTAACTCCTCTGGCTGTTCCAGCTGAGCTCTTCTCACAGCCTGTAAAAGGAGATCGTCAGAAGGATTATAGAGGGTTAGTGGTACCGGAGCAATGGCAGAGAAGACTGCCACATTTGAACCCCAATCATGTAACTTCATAGCTTCTGATTGGAAGAAATGCTTCTCGCTCGGATTGTATGGAAACCAGTAGCAATTGTGTGCGATATCAATCTGGACACCACTGAAGTACATGAAATCAATTCCCAACACGACAGGAAAAGCAAGGTTCCTGGTTTGTAGGATAACAGAAGGAATCATATAGGAGCGGTTACACAGGCGGAACTCTACCTCACTCCATCCAAGTGGTCGTCTAGCCTCACCATCAGCCAGATAGAGTGGACCTTCTGTCCACGGCTTCAAGTATTGTGGACCGTTAACCTCCTTCCACAGTTTCTCATTGAGCAGTGTGTAGGATGACCTGGTATCCAAGATGGCTCTTCCTGTCCATGGGCCTATGGACAGGGGTAACACCAGTTGGTGCGGTATTAACTGAAAGGAAGGGGATGTCGATGGGGGCGTAGGCAGTGACTCTTGGGGTTTCAGCTCTGGTTAAAGCACCCAGAGAAGGATGGTCATTGCTGCAAAGAGAGTTAGGTGTGTTGGCCTGTTGTGATTTGTGGTTTCTGGAAGGGTTTACTTGATACGGTCTTGGACATGTAGCTGAAGAATGTCCCTTTTGGCTACATCTCAACAAAACATGAGAGGGGTCTTGGTTGGAGACTCGGGCTGTTGTTGATAGTCTGTCTTGGGTGTCTGTTTCTTTCTCTGGTCATATTGCTGTTGGCATTCTCTGTCCTTCTCAAACTGCTGTCCCAAGCGAACCAGTCCATCGACAGTGGTGACTCGTTCTCGGAGTTGACTGGCTAGTAGTGGGTTGATGTTCTTCAAGATCAATTTAATGACCTCTTCCTCCTCCATGCCAGGTTTCCACCTTCTGCACAGGGAGTGGTAACCGTATGCAAAGTCACGGATACTCTCTTTCTCTCTTTGTACTCGATTTCTGACTCTGTCTGCCAATTCATCTGTGTAGTCCTCAGACAGAAATGCAGAGGAAAACTTGGCCTCAAAGTCAGCCCAGGAGGTAGTGGTGAGACGTGCCACATCCCACCAGTCTCGAGCTGTTCCATGCAACACATTCCTCAATGTGGCAAGGAGTTCTTCGTCAGCCAGGGGATTGAGGGCAAGAAAGTCACGACATCTTTCTAGATACATTAGCGGATCAGGACTGTCATCTTTTTCCCAAAGGTGGGAAATTGCAATTTAATGGGCATCGCCCCCAGATGAAGTCTACTCAAATCACCACGAACAAACGAGCTAGGAGGGATTGAGGAAGTAGAGGGGAGTGCGTTATCGGACAATGAAAATGAACACCAGGATGCATGGTGGATTGCATCCTGCAAGGGGTGGCTGCAGCATGGTCTGGTCTTGGCTGTTCAGAGGTGCCAGCTTGGCCCTCAGTGGTCTGAACTGAAGTGGACACCAGGGAAACTCTGTGTAAGGAGTTGTGCCTAATGGAGGCCATGTCCACAGACACGTCATCCAACATTTTAACACAATTAGAGAGCTCTGTCTGCAAGTGGTCTACAGTGTTAACCATGGGAGAAAAAACAGAATTAACATCCTTGAGGACCTCAGTGTGGTGATGTTGCAGGCGCCATTGGAGAGTGGCAGTGAGTTGGTTTCGTTGGTAGTCAAACTGCCTGTCCATGGCACCAGTCATTTCCGTCTTCCACTCTCACTGAGCTCTGTCAGCGTGTGGGTTAGAGTGCTCAGTGAGTTTCTGAATTCCATGGCACTCTGTTGTTGCTCTTCCCTCAGACATTTGAATTTATGGTGGATAAGAGTTTGGAGATGTTGTTGAGTCCGGGACGAATATCAAGGATGTCACCTTGAAGTTGTAAGACTACAACCTCTGGAGATAAACCAGACAATGGAGGAAGGTTGGGTGTCAGAGGGAGGACTAGCTCAGTACTTCCACACAGATCCATGTCAATAAGTGAGTAACTGGTTAGACCGCCTGTGGCCTGTGGCTCAGGCCGAGACATTCAGATTCCCAGGGCTCTGGCCCAAATCAACTCCATTATCTCCATTCACATTATGATTTGTATTGTCAGCTTGATGGTCAGAATGGCCCTGTGTATTCCCATTGACAGGTATGACATGGATGAGCACATTATCTTGGGGTGAATCCATTGTTTTAATTCCACACAAAATATTTGCTTTGGTTAGTTCTCAATGTTGAGCATCTGGGGTGCCATTTTTTATGTAACGGTTTTGACTTGAGGTTATTATTTATAGGGGTGCCAGGTAGGTTGTGCCTACCAGAGAAAACATTGGTTTCTCCTTTTAGTTTGGGTGGGAATGAGTCCCATCTGGTCCGTCAAGTCTACACCAATACAAAGGACGTATGTAAAGTCAGGATGGAAATAAACTTTTCATAAACCCTTAAAACATTGAAAAGAACTTCAAAAACAACTATATTCTGTTGCGTGGGTTGTATTAGCAACAACAATGATTACACACACACATATAATAATATCACAATGAGTTCTGGTTCCTCCAGAAATGTCCTGTACCTCGGGCCTAAAAAGAGTCCTGCCCGGTAAAGGAGTTCAGTGAACTCAAGTGACTTTTGTCACGCGATGTTTGTCCGTTCATTCCGTGTAGCGTAAACCCAGTATTAAACATACAATCAATATAACAATTACTTTACCACAGAACTTTAAAGCGGATCAACTCTTAATTAAGTCCTCAACTACCACTAACTACACAAATCACAGTATACATCACATCCAAACAAATGAAATACCGTATACAAAAAGGTGGTAGTCAGTCGGTCAGTCAGACAATCCAATCCGCCAATAGATCTCCAGCGGAGAAAAGCCACGAAGAACGGAGAGGTGTAGTCCAGGGACGCGAAGAGTGGATCCGATCCTGGGTAAACTCTCTTAGGCTACAAAACACACGTTTAACGGAAACAAAACAAACGGAATAGAGAAGCTTCGGAACTGAGGGTTGAACACATCCTCATGCACGTCTCCATCACAACCCCACTTTCGTGCAGCTGATGCTGGCTATTTAATTGGGAATTAAAGGGAAAGCGCCCTATTGGAAGGAGCTGCACTGAGACGGTTCAGAAAAATTCAGGGCCGTCACAACATACACACACATACACACACACACACGCAAATGCACATATACACACACATGCACACACATACACACACATACACACACACACAAATGCACATATACAGACATACACACACATGCACACACACGCAAATGCACATACACACACATACACACACACATGCACATTTACATTTTTTTTACATTTAAGTCATTTAGCAGACGCTCTTATCCAGAGCGACTTACAAATTGGTGCAAACACCTATGACAACCAGTGGAACAGCCACTTGCATCTAAATCTTGTTGGGGGAGAAGGGGGTGAGAAGGATTACCACCCTACTTACCCTATCCTAGGTATTCCTTGAAGAGGTGGGGTTTCAGGTGTCTCCGGAAGGTGGTGATTGACTCCGCTGTCCTGGCGTCGTGAGGAGTTTGTTCCACCATTGGGGGCCAGAGCAGCGAACAGTTTTGACTGGGCTGAGCGGGAACTGTACTTCCTCAGTGGTAGGGAGGCGAGCAGGCCAGAGGTGGATGAACGCAGTGCCCTTGTTTGGGTGTAGGGCCTGATCAGGGCCTGGAGGTACTGAGTGCCGTTCCCCTCACAGCTCCGTGGCGAGCACCATGGTCTTGTAGCGGATGCGAGCTTCAACTGGAAGCCAGTGGAGAGAGCGGAGGAGCGGGGTGACGTGAGAGAACTTGGGAAGGTTGAACACCAGACGGGCTGCGGCGTTCTGGATGAGTTGTAGGGGTTTAATGGCACAGGCAGGGAGCCCAGCCAACAGCGAGTTGCAGTAGTCAAGACGGGAGATGACAAGTGCCTGGATTAGGACCTGCGCCGCTTCCTGTGTGAGGCAGGGTCGTACTCTGCGGATGTTGTAGAGCATGAACCTACAGGAACGGGACACCGCCTTGATGTTAGTTGAGAACGTCAGGGTGTTGTCCAGGATCACGCCAAGGTTCTTAGCGCTCTGGGAGGAGGACACAATGGAGTTGTCAGCCGTGATGGCGAGATCATGGAACGGGCAGTCCTTCCCGGGGAGGAAGAGGAGCTCCGTCTTGCTGAGGTTCAGCTTGAGGTGGTGATCCGTCATCCACACTGATATGTCTGCCAGACATGCAGAGATGCGATTCGCCACCTGGTCATCAGAAGGGGAAAGGAGAAGATTAATTGTGTGTCGTCTGCATAGCAATGATAGGAGAGACCATGTGAGGTTATGACAGAGCCAAGTGACTTGGTGTATAGCGAGAATAAGAGAGGGCCTAGAACAGAGCCCTGGGGGACACCAGTGGTGAGAGCGCGTGGTGAGGAGACAGATTCTCGCCACGCCACCTGGTAGGAGCGACCTGTCAGGTAGGACGCAATCCAAGCGTGGGCCGCGCCGGGAGATGCCCAACTCGGAGAGGGTGGAGAGGAGGATCTGATGGTTCACAGTATCGAAGGCAGCCGATAGGTCTAGAAGGATGAGAGCAGAGGAGAGAGAGTTAGCTTTAGCAGTGCGGAGCGCCTCCGTGATACAGAGAAGAGCAGTCTCAGTTGAATGACTAGTCTTGAAACCTGACTGATTTGGATCAAGAAGGTCATTCTGAGAGAGATAGCGGTAGAGCTGGCCAAGGACGGCACGCTCAAGAGTTTTGGAGAGAAAAGAGAGAAGGGATACTGGTCTGTAGTTGTTGACATCGGAGGGATCGAGTGTAGGTTTTTTTTCAGAAGGGTGCAACTCTCGCTCTCTTGAAGACGGGAGGGACGTAGCCAGCGGTCAGGGATGAGTTGATGAGCGAGGTGAGGTAAGGAGAAGGTCTCCGGAAATGGTCTGGAGAAGAGAGGAGGGGATAGGGTCAAGCGGGCAGGTTGTTGGGCGGCCGGCCGTCACAAGACGCGAGATTTCATCTGGAGAGAGAGGGGAGAAAGAGGTCAGAGCATAGGGTAGGGCAGTGTGAGCAGAACCAGCGGTGTCGTTTGACTTAGCAAACGAGGATCGGATGTCATCGACCTTCTTTTCAAAATGGTTGACGAAGTCATCTGCAGAGAGGGAGGAGGGGGGAGGATTCAGGAGGGAGGAGAAGGTGGCAAAGAGCTTCCTAGGGTTAGAGGCAGATGCTTGGAATTTAGAATGGTAGAAAGTGGCTTTAGCAGCAGAGACAGAGGAGGAAAATGTAGAGAGGAGGGAGTGAAAGGATGCCAGGTCCGCAGGGAGGCGGGTTTTCCTCCATTTCCGCTCGGCTGCCCGGAGCCCTGTTCTGTGAGCTCGCAATGAGTCGTCGAGCCACGGAGGCGGGAGGGAGGACCGAGCCGGCCTGGAGGATAGGGGACATAGAGAGTCAAAGGATGCAGTAAGGGAGGAGAGGAGGGTTGAGGAGGCAGAATCAGGAGATAGGTTGGAGAAAGTTTGAGCAGAGGGAAGAGATGATAGGATGGAAGAGGAGAGAGTAGCGGGGGAGAGAGAGCGAAGGTTGGGACGGCGCGATACCATCCAGTAGGGGCAGTGTGGGAAGTGTTGGATGAGAGCGAGAGGAAAAGGATACAAGGTAGTGGTCGGAGACTTGGAGGGGAGTTGCAATGAGGTTAGTGGAAGAACAGCATCTAGTAAAGATGAGGTCAAGCGTATTGCCTGCCTTGTGAGTAGGGGGAAGGTGAGAGGGTGAGGTCAAAAGAGGAGAGGAGTGGAAAGAAGGAGGCAGAGAGGAATGAGTCAAAGGTAGACGTGGGGAGGTTAAAGTCGCCCAGAACTGTGAGAGGTGAGCCGTCCTCAGGAAAGGAGCTTATCAAGGCATCAAGCTCATTGATGAACTCTCGAGGAACCTGGAGGCGATAAATGATAAGGATGTTAAGCTTGAAAGGGCTGGTAACTGTGACAGCATGGAATTCAAAGGAGGCAATAGACAGATGGGTAAGGGGAGAAAGAGAGAAAGACCACTTGGGAGAGATGAGGATCCCGGTGCCACCACCCCGCTGACCAGAAGCTCTCGGGGTGTGCGAGAACACGTGGGCGGACGAGGAGAGAGCAGTAGGAGTAGCAGTGTTATCTGTGGTGATCCATGTTTCCGTCAGTGCCAAGAAGTCAAGGGACTGGAGGGAGGCATAGGCTGAGATGAACTCTGCCTTGTTGGCCGCAGATCGGCAGTTCCAGAGGCTACCGGAGACCTGGAACTCCACGTGGGTCGTACGCGCTGGGACCACCAGATTAGGGTGGTCGCGGCCACGCGGTGTGGAGCGTTTGTATGGTCTGTGCAGAGAGGAGAGAACAGGGATAGACAGACACATAGTTGACAGGCTACAGGAAAGGCTACGCTAATGCAAGGAAATTGGAATGACAAGTGGACTACACGTCTCGAATGTTCAGAAAGTTAAGCTTACGTAGCAAGAATCTTATTGACTAAAATGATTAAAATGATACAGTACTGCTAAAGTAGGCTAGCTGGCGGTAGCTGCGTTGTTGGCACTACACTAATCAAGTCGTTCCGTTGAGTGTAATAATTTCTACAGTGCTGCTATTCGGGGGCTAGCTGGTTAGCTAGCAGTGTTGTTAACGTTACGTTGAGTTAAAAGAACGACAATAGCTGGCTAGCTAACCTAGGAAATCGGTCTAGACTACACAATTATCTTTGAAACAAAGACGGCTATGTAGCTAGCTATGTAGCTAGCTACGAACAAACAAATCAAACCGTTGTACTGTAATGAAATGAAAATGTGATACTCCTGACCGGTGATTGAATTCGAATCAGTAGACGTGTGGTGACGTTGGCTAGCTGTTAGCTGTTAGCTGTTGGCTAGCTAGCAGAGTCTCCTACGTTAAGGACGACAAATAGCTGGCTAGCGAACCTCAGTGAATTAAGATAATCACTCCAAGGCTACACACTAAACTACACAATTATCTTGGAAACAAAGACAGCTATGTAGCTAGCTAACACTGAACTAATCAAGTCGTACAGTTGAGTGAATAGCACTACAGTGATGCTAATCTGTGTGCGTTAGCTAGCGTTGCTAGCTCCTGGGCGAATAGCAGTGAAGGCTACGTTAGGGCGACGAAATACGATAATTATGCAATTATCTCTGATACAAGGACGGCTAAGTAGCTAGCTAAGAAGAATTGCTAAGATTAGACAAATCAACCTTTGTACTATAATGAAATGTAATGAAAAAGTTATACAACCTGCAGAGTGAAGTGCGAATGCGACCGCTCGCTCCATGCACATGCACACACACACACAAATGCACATGCACACACACGCACATGCACACACACACGCACATACACACACATGCACATGCACACACACACATGCACATGCACACACACTCACGCAAATGCACACATACACACACATACACACACACATGCACGCACGCGCACATAAACACAAGCTTGAGATAATGCAGACAGATGAGAGACCATTATGCTGTTAGGCTGAGCCTCAGGTGACTGTTTGGGTATGCACGCTTCCCGTAGAGACCTTCCCCGTAGAGACCTTCCCAGTAGAGACCTTCCCGTAGAGACCTTCCCCGTAGAGACCTTCCCGTAGAGACCCCTTCCCCGTAGAGACCTTCCCGTAGAGACCTTCCCCGTAGAGACCTTCCCCGTGAGACCCCTTCCCGTAGAGACCTTCCCCATAGAGACCTTCCCCATAGAGACCTTCCCCGTAGAGATACCTTCCCCCGTAGAGACCTCTTCCCCGTAGAGACCTTCCCGTAGAGACCTCTTCCCCAGAGACCTTCCCCGTAGAGACCTCTTCCCCCGTGAGAGACCTCTTCCCCGTAGAGACCTCTTCCCGTAGAGACCCCTTCCCCGTAGAGACCTTCCCGTAGAGACCTTCCCCGTAGAGACCTCTTCCCCGTAGAGACCCCTTCCCCGTAGAGACCTTCCCCATAGAGACCTTCCCCCGTAGAGACCTTCCCGTAGAGATACCTTCCCCGTAGAGACCTCTTCCCGTAGAGACCTTCCCGTAGAGACCTCTTCCCCGTAGAGACCTTCCCGTAGAGACCTCTTCCCCGTAGAGACCTCTTCCCCGTAGAGACCTCTTCCCGTAGAGACCTCTTCCCCGTAGAGACCTTCCCCGTAGAGACCTTCCCCGTAGAGACCTCTTCCCCGTAGAGACCTTCCCCGTAGAGACCTCTTCCCCGTAGAGACCTCTTCCCGTAGAGACCTTCCCCGTAGAGACCTTCCCCGTAGAGACCTCTTCCCCGTAGAGACCTTCCCCGTAGAGACCTCGTCCCCGTAGAGACCTTCCCCGTAGAGACCTTCCCCGTAGAGACCTTCCCCGTAGAGACCCCTTCCCGTAGAGACCTTCCCCGTAGAGACCTTCCCCGTAGAGACCTTCCCCGTAGAGAGACCTTCCCCGTAGAGACCTCTTCCCCGTAGAGACCCCTTCCCCGTAGAGACCTTCCCCATAGAGACCTTCCCCGTAGAGACCTTCCCCGTAGAGATACCTTCCCGTAGAGACCTCTTCCCCGTAGAGACCTTCCCGTAGAGACCTCTTCCCGTAGAGACCTTCCCCGTAGAGACCTCTTCCCGTGAGACCTCTTCCCGTAGAGACCTCTTCCCCGTAGAGACCTCTTCCCCGTAGAGACCTTCCCGTAGAGACCTTCCCCGTAGAGACCTCTTCCCCGTAGAGACCTTCCCGTAGAGACCTCTTCCCGTAGAGACCTCTTCCCGTAGAGACCTTCCCCGTAGAGACCTTCCCGTAGAGACCTCTTCCCCGTAGAGACCTTCCCGTAGAGACCTCATCCCGTAGAGACCTTCCCCGTAGAGACCTTCCCCGTAGAGACCTTCCCCGTAGAGACCTTCCCCGTAGAGACCTTCCCCGTAGAGACCTCTTCCCCGTAGAGAACTTCCCCGTAGAGACCTTCCCCGTAGAGACCTCTTCCCCGTAGAGAACTTCCCCGTAGAGAACTTCCCCGTAGAGACCTCTTCCCTATAGAGAACTCACTTCCCAGAATTCATGACAGCTCAGCCCAACCAGGAGGAGGGATGTCTCCCATTTAGCTTACCGGTTTAAGGCTTCCGTATAGAGGCTGAATAGTCAGAATGCTGTCAACACAGGTCGTATTCATTAGTGCAAACACCGTAGCCAAACGTGTTGCAACAACAAATGAAAACAATATTTTATATATATATATATATATATATATATATATATATATATATATATGGGCAAGTTCAGCTAGTTCCCAGGTTGGGACTTCTGTTTTTAGGCATAATGAATAGGACCTGCAGGGAGACTCCTATAGAAGCTATGGTCGACCTATAGGACTTGTCTGTCAACACATTTACATTACATTTAAGTCATTTAGCAGACGCTCTTATCCAGAGCGACTTACAAATTGGTGCATACACCTTATGACAACCAGTGGAACAGCCACTTGCATCTAAATCTTGTTGGGGGGGGGGGGGGGAGAAGGATTACCCTTACTTACCCTATCCTAGGTATTCCTTGAAGAGGTGGGGTTTCAGGTGTCTCCGGAAGGTGGTGATTGACTCCGCTGTCCTGGCGTCGTGAGGGAGTTTGTTCCACCATTGGGGGGCCAGAGCAGCGAACAGTTTTGACTGGGCTGAGCGGGAACTGTACTTCCTCAGTGGTAGGGAGGCGAGCAGGCCAGAGGTGGATGAACGCAGTGCCCTTGTTTGGGTGTAGGGCCTGATCAGAGCCTGGAGGTACTGAGGTGCCGTTCCCCTCACAGCTCCGTGGCGAGCACCATGGTCTTGTAGCGGATGCGAGCTTCAACTGGAAGCCAGTGGAGAGAGCGGAGGAGCGGGGTGACGTGAGAGAACTTGGGAAGGTTGAACACCAGACGGGCTGCGGCGTTCTGGATGAGTTGTAGGGGTTTAATGGCACAGGCAGGGAGCCCAGCCAACAGCGAGTTGCAGTAATCAAGACGGGAGATGACAAGTGCCTGGATTAGGACCTGCGCCGCTTCCTGTGTGAGGCAGGGTCGTACTCTGCGGATGTTGTAGAGCATGAACCTACAGGAACGGGACACCGCCTGATGTTAGTTGAGAACGTCAGGGTGTTGTCCAGGATCACGCCAAGGTTCTTAGCGCTCTGGGAGGAAGACACAATGGAGTTGTCAACCGTGATGGCGAGATCATGGAACGGGCAGTCCTTCCCCCGGGAGGAAGAGGAGCTCCGTCTTGCTGAGGTTCAGCTTGAGGTGGTGATCCGTCATCCACACTGATATGTCTGCCAGACATGCAGAGATGCGATTCGCCACCTGGTCATCAGAAGGGGAAAGGAGAAGATTAATTGTGTGTCGTCTGCATAGCAATGATAGGAGAGACCATGTGAGGTTATGACAGAGCCAAGTGACTTGGTGTATAGCGAGAATAAGAGGGGCCTAGAACAGAGCCCTGGGGGACACCAGTGGTGAGAGCGCGTGGTGAGGAGACAGATTCTCGCCACGCCACCTGGTAGGAGCGACCTGTCAGGTAGGACGCAATCCAAGCGTGGGCCGCGCCGGAGATGCCCAACTCGGAGAGGGTGGAGAGGAGGATCTGATGGTTCACAGTATCGAAGGCAGCCGATAGGTCTAGAAGGATGAGAGCAGAGGAGAGAGAGTTAGCTTTAGCAGTGCGGAGCGCCTCCGTGATACAGAGAAGAGCAGTCTCAGTTGAATGACTAGTCTTGAAACCTGACTGATTTGGATCAAGAAGGTCATTCTGAGAGAGATAGCGGTAGAGCTGGCCAAGGACGGCACGCTCAAGAGTTTTGGAGAGAAAAGAGAGAAGGGATACTGGTCTGTAGTTGTTGACATCGGAGGGATCGAGTGTAGGTTTTTTCAGAAGGGGTGCAACTCTCGCTCTCTTGAAGACGGGAGGGACGTAGCCAGCGGTCAGGGATGAGTTGATGAGCGAGGTGAGGTAAGGGAGAAGGTCTCCGGAAATGGTCTGGAGAAGAGAGGAGGGATAGGGTCAGCGGGCAGGTTGTTGGGCGGCCGGCCGTCACAAGACGCGAGATTTCATCTGGAGAGAGAGGGAGAAAGAGGTCAGAGCATAGGGTAGGGAGTGTGAGCAGAACCAGCGGTGTCGGAACCGGAACCGGAACAGAGAGATGCTCTGTTAACCTAATATCTCTTCTGATTTACATCAGGCGTGTGACTCTACAAACATGTTGGATGCATTTGCTGTTTTGTTTTTGATCATTTTGTGCCCAATAGAAATGAATGGGTAAATCATGTGTTGTGTCATTTTGCAGTCACTTTTACTGTAAATGAGAATAGAACATGTTTCTAAACACTTCTACATTAATGTGGATGCTACCATGGTTACGGATAGTCCTGAATGAATCGTGAATGACGATGAGTGAGAAAATTACAGAGGCATAAATGACATACCCCACCAACAATTCTAACCTCCCCTGTTATTGTAATGGTGAGAGGTTAGCATGTCTTGGGGGTATGATATAAAATGCTAACCTCCCCTGTTATTGTAATGGTGAGAGGTTAGCATGTCTTGGGGGTATGATATAAAATGCTAACCTCCCCTGTTATTGTAATGGTGAGAGGTTAGCATGTCTTGGTGGGTATGATATAAAATGCTAACCTCCCCTGTTATTGTAATGGTGAGAGGTTAGCATGTCTTGGTGGGTATGATATAAAATGCTAACCTCCCCTGTTATTGTAATGGTGAGAGGTTAGCATGTCTTGGGGGTATGATATAAAATGCTAACCTCCCCTGTTATTGTAATGGTGAGAGGTTAGCATGTCTTGGGGTATGATATAAAATGCTAACCTCCCCTGTTATTGTAATGGTGACACGTTAGCATGTCTTGGGGGTATGATATAAAATGCTAACCTCCCCTGTTAATGTAATGGTGAGAGGTTAGCATGTCTTGGGGGTAGGATATAAAATGTTAACCTCCCCTGTTATTGTAATGGTGAGAGGTTAGCATGTCTTGGGGGTATGATATAAAATGCTAACCTCCCCTGTCTGGGATCCAAGATGGCGTAGCAGTAAGACGTTTGTAGCTGTCTTTGTCTTATCCAGTGTCTTATCCCATGTAAATAGTATTTTTCAGATATATCTTAATCTCACTTTCTATCTACAAACTAAATATACTTTCCTGCAACCCGCTTCACCCAATGTGGTACGGATCTGCTATTTTTATTCCTTAGAACTGGAACTTCCATCAGGAGCTAGCCAGCTAACTAGCTACTAGTCTTTGTTAACCACAACTAGCCGTCTTTACGTTTGTCTCGGTCACCAGCCAGCCTTCGCTCGGACAACACCTGCGAGTCTGCACAGCGCGATATCAACCCAGAGCATATCGGACTGCTTCTCTCTACCACATTATATAGTTCTCACCGAAACTGGTTGTGATGTTACTGATGTGGAAAAGGGATTTGGGACGAATGGGTGGATCTTCCTGCTTTAGCTGATTGTTCATGTCTGGAGGTAGAAGATTTAGAACACTGCTGTTGATACGTCCTGCTGTTTGGCATGTGGTCCGCAACCAGATGTTCTGTTTGAGGTGGTGGTAAGGATAAGAGCGTCATTTCGCCACTATGGCCTATTTATTGCCTTACCTCCCTAATCTTAATACATTTGCACACACTGTGCATATATATATATTTTTTAATTTTTTATTTTGTGTTATTGACTGTACGTTTGTTTACCCCATGTGTTACTCTGTTGTTTTTGTCGCACTGCTTTGCTTTATCTTGGCCAGGTCGCGGTTGTAAGTGAGAACCTACCTGGTTAAATACAGGTGAAATAAAAAAGATTGTAATGGTGAGAGGTTAGCATGTCTTGGGGGTGTGATATAAAATACTAACCTCCCCTGTTATTGTAATGGTAGGAGGTTAGCATGTCTTGGGGTATGATACAGTGGGGCAAAATAGTATTTAGTCAGCTACCAATTGTGCAAGTTCTCCCACTTGCTTGTTTGTAGGTGACCAAATACTTATTTTCCATTGCATTTTGCCTGTCATAGTTGAAGTGTACCTATGATGAAAATTACAGGCCTCTCTCATCTTTTTAAGTAGGAGAACTTGCACAATTGGTGGCTGACTAAATATTTTTTTGCTCCACTGTATGTGTGCGTCTAACTCTCACTCATCATTATTCATGAACAATATTGTTGACAATTTTAATGTTTCATTCTCAGTCGATGGAACGATGATAATAATAATAATAATAATAATAATAATAATAATAATAATAATAATAATAATAATAACCTATTTAGTTTTTTGTAATGTCTCCTTTGGAACGTTTCGCTACACTCACAATGACATCTGCTAACCATGTGTACGTGACCAATACTTTTTGATTTGATAAGACATCAGAAACATCAGTGAGAAATAACATGCTGTCTACTGCTTCCTTTTCAACAGGATGAACCATTTCCTGGTCGTGGTAACTGTGGCCGCAAGTCAGATGTTGGTGTGTAGGATAAGGACTCATATTCTATTACAGATGCATGATCGAGGTCTTAGGAAAAATCAACTTATTTATCAAATCACTATTCAAAAGCAGGACTGGTGTTGGTAGATAGCCATAGATCTCTCTATGGGGACAGTAGTAAGAGCTTTGTTTATTTTATTTATTTTATTTAAGCTTTTATTTAACTAGGCAAGTCAGTTAAAACTTCTTGGCGCACCCATCCCGTTAGCGGGATCATTTTTAAATCAACATCTGCTAAATTGCAGAGCGCCAAATTCAAATTAAATTACTAAAAATATTTAATTTTCATGAAATCACAAGTGCAATATAGCAAAACACAGCTTAGCTTGTTGTTAATCCACCTGGCATGTCAAATTTCAAAAAAGCTTTTCGGCGAAAGCAAACCAAGCGTTTTTGTAAGGACATCTCTCTCAGCAGACAAAACATTACAAACAGCTAGCAGCAAAGTAGATTGGTCAGAAAAGCAATAAAATTAATCACTTACCTTTGATGATCTTCGGATGTTTGCACTCACGAGATTCCCAGTTACACAATAAATGTTCCTTTTCTTCCATAAAGATTATAAATACCTCCATTTGGTTGGCGCGTAATGTTCAAAAATCCACAGGCTCGAGCGGTCATGATGGGGCAGACGAAAATTCCAAATAGTATCCGTAAAGTTCGTAGAAACATGTCAAACGTTTTTTTATAATCAATCCTCAGGTTGTTTTTACAATATATAATCAATAATATTTCAAGCGGACTGTATCTTCTTCAATAGGAGAGAGAGAGAGAGAGAGAGAGAGAGAGAAAAAATGTCTGCTCCACTCTGTTGGCGCATGCAAAACGCTGCTGGCACCCAGCCATCCAATGACGCGATGTGATCTTTCTCACTCATTTTTCAAAATAAAGACTGAAACTATTTCTAAAGACTGTTCACAACATGTGGAGCCATGGGAAAAGGAATCTGGTTGATATCCCTTTAAATGGAGGCAAGGCATGCAATGGAAGAGAGCTTTCAGGAAAAACAGCACTTCCTGGTTGGATTTTCCTCAGGTTTTCGCCTGCAATATCAGTTCTGTTATACTCACAGACAATATTTTGACAGTTTTGAAAACTTTAGACTGTTTTCTATCCTAATCTCTTGATTCTGGGCCTGAGAAATAGGCCGTTTCAGTTGGGTACGTTTTCATTCAAACATCAAATACTGCCCCCTACACTCAAGAGGTTAAAAACAAATCCTTATTTACAATGACGGCCTACCGGGGAACAGTGGGTTAATTAACTGCCTTGTTCAGGGGCAGAACGACAGATTTTTACCTTGTCAGCTCGGGGATTCGATCCAGCAACCTTTCGGTTACTGGCCCAACGCTCTAACTACTAGGCCACCTGCTATTAAAAGCCAGAACCAGTTTGTTTAGACTGGCAGCAGGGTTATTATGTTTAGCAGCTTATCAAAATTGAGATCAGACAACGTTCAGAATGTCTGTCATTTGAAAAGCTTCCTATTTTACAGGATTGCGTCATTTGTGTTGACGTTGCCTTATCTAACAAGGACATGTAAAATCTATTTTACAAGAGCTTGTGTATTTCCATTACAAAATTGAACAAGACATCCAGTCATACCCACCCCTCTCCTTGGCTCGTTAAAGTTTTAATGTGTTTCAGAATTTCATTGTACCGCTGTGTACTATAGCTACTGTTTGTAGTAATAAATTGTCTGCTGGTAAAAAAATAAAATAAATAGGAGCCAGCCTCCATACTACTCTCATCTAATCACTGGTGCACAAATTTCCAGATTGAAAGTGCTGTTCTGTAGCCAACGGCTGGTGTTGGAGGTGGAGAAATGTATTGTAATGGGATGCATCTGGAGACACTTCAAATCAGTCTTCTTCAATGGTGCGGTGTCTAAAACCTTCTGCTTGAATCACACTGACTGCATCCCAAATGGCTCCATTTTCCCTATATAGTGCCCTACTTTGGCCAGAGACCTATATAGTGCCCTACATTTGGCCAGAGACCTATATAGTGTACTACCTTTGGCCAGAGACCTATATAGTGCCCTACATTTGGCCAGAGACCTATATAGTGCCCTACATTTGGCCAGAGACCTATATAGTGTACTACCTTTGGCCAGAGACCTATATAGTGCCCTACCTTTGGCCAGAGACATATATAGTGCCCTACCTTTGGCCAGAGACCTATATAGTGTACTACCTTTGGCCAGAGACCTATATAGTGCCCTACCTTTGGCCAGAGACATATATAGTGCCCTACCTTTGGCCCAGAGACCTATATAGTGCCCTACCTTTGGCCAGAGACATATAGAGTGCCCTACCTTTGGCCAGAGACCTATATAGTGCCCTACCTTTGGCCAGAGACCTATATAGTGCCCTACCTTTGGCCAGAGACATATATAGTGCCCTACCTTTGGCCAGAGACCTATATAGTGCCCTACCTTTGGCCAGAGACATATATAGTGCACTACCTTTGGTCAGAAACCAATGAGGAATAGGGTGCCATTTTGGAAGGCAGACCCTGTCTGACTGCGTCATTGTTGTTCAGTGGGGTCCTCAAGTATCTTGTTGATTTAATATCCTCTACTTACCAGCTCTCTTCACTAGCAATTCACAAGAAAATGCCCCATTAATGGAAAGGGAAATGGACATAGTAAACCAATTTCCTCATTCTCAAATCAAACAGGGACTACCTCCTTTCACATGACAGACTCGTAGTGCATCTCCTGTTGGAACATAATGTTTCCAATCTGATCCAAAATGGTATTACGTCATGTTAATATTCACGAATAGAGGGTTAGTAAGATGTTCAGTAATGAACCTTTTAACATAACTCTGATCGCAAGCCTAGACAATCGTTTGGTGATCGTAATCGCACAGACTCATCGGGTTATTTGGGGCGGCAGGGTAGCCAAGTGGTTAGAGGGTTAGTAACCGAAAAGTTGCAAGTTCGAATCCCCGAGTTGACAAGGTCGTTCTGCCCCTGAACAGGCAGTTAACCCACTGTTCCTAGACCAGTTAACCCACTGTTCCCCGGTAGGCTGTCATTGAAAATAAGAATTTGTTCTTAACTGACTTGCCTCGTTAAATAAAGGGCAAATAAATATTTTGGTGTACATGAAGTGAGACCGTAGATGTGTTTGTACAGAAGGAAGACACAGTGCAATCGCCGGACTCTCCTACTGCTACTGACGACACATGGGTCCCCTGAGGGACAGTGAGGTCCCCTGAGGGACAGTGAGGAGGTCCCCTGAGGGACAGTGAGGAGGTCCCCGAGGGACAGTGAGGAGGTCCCCGGGGACAGTGAGGAGGTCCCCCGGGGACAGTGAGGAGGTCCCCTGAGGGACAGTGAGGTCCCCTGAGAGACAGTGAGGGAGGTCCCCGAGAGACAGTGAGGAGGTCCCCGAGGGACAGTGAGAGGTCCCCGAGGGACAGTGAGGAGGTCCCCGAGGGACAGAGAGGTCCACTGATCACATTCTCAGGACGTCCTGATTCCCTGACAATGGATCCATAGACGTTTCATCCTCCTGGGGACGAGGGCCCAGGGTCTGGTTTAAACAACAACATAGAACTGTCAGAGCCGTTTTGAACAGTTATGTGATTTTAAGATTCTAATTACTCTGCTGTTGTGAAAGTCATACCCCCCCATCAACTTTTCCTAAATGTGTTTTTAAAAGAGCTGCTTGGACAGCTGGGAGATACGGTGGTGCCGTGCTGTTGCCCTCCAGCTCTCTCTCTCTCTCTCTCTACTGAGTGAATTGGAGTCTCATGATCTTCTTGTCTAAATATAATCCACAGGGTCGGTGAGGCAAACAAACAAACAGACTCGACGCACAACAGGAACAGGGACATAGACTGAGCCACTAAAGCTAAACCAAAGGACCTCCTCTTTGGGGACCTAAAGCCCATTTGGGATCTGATAACTTTGTTTTACCACTAATAATATGGTAATTTGACTAACAGTGTCATCCAAAGCAATTTGCAATTAACACATTATGTATGCGGTACCTTCTGAGATCCAATTGGACTCTATTTAGAATGACTCTTTTCCTTTCATCACAATTAACTGTCTATGTAGAGTGAATGGAACCGTGGTATCTGGAGCGGGTTTGGTAGGGTAAACACAATACAGTCAGTAGCAGTGTCTCTGCTTTCCCATCCAACCAGAGGAGCAGCTCATGGGGATGATATCATGTGCCATCCCTTCTGAGAGAGAACACATAAAACACACTCGGTTTCCCCCGATACGCCCTCTCTACTCACCCAATGACTGGCGCTCGTAGGCTCTTTCCCAGAAGGCCACAGTCTAACCTCTGACCCATAGCATAATATATAATTGTCTATTTATATATATATATATATATATATATATATATATATATATATATATATATATATATATATGTATATGTGTGTGTGTATATAGACAGTTATATTGTGTGTCTATATATATATATATGTGTGTGTATATAGACAGTTATATTGTGTGTCTATATATATATATATACAGTTGAAGTCGGATGTACACCTTAGCCAAGTACATTTAAACTCAGTTTTTCACAATTCCTGACATATAATTCTCGTAAAAATTCCCTGTCTTAGGTCAGTTAGAATCACCACTTTATTTTAAGAATGTGAAATGTCAGAATAATACTAGAGCAAATTATTTATTTCAGCTTTTATTTCTTTCATCACATTCCCAGTGGGTCAGAAGTTTACATACAGTCAATTAGTATTTGGTAGCGTTGCCTTTAAATTGTTTAACTTGGGTCAAACGTTTCAGGTAGTCTTCCACAAGCTTTCCACAATAATTTGGGTGAATGTTGGCCCATTCCTCCTGACAGAGCTGGTGTACCTGAGTCAGGTTTGTAGGGCTCCTTGCTCGCACACGCTTTTTCAATTCTGCCAACAAATTATGGGATTGAGGTCAGGGCTTTGTGATGGCAACTCCAATACCTTGACTTTGTTGTCCTTAAGCCATTTTGCCACAACTTCAGCTTGGGAGACCCAAAGACCCATTTGCGACCATGCTTTAAATCCTGACTGATGTCTTGAGATGCTGCTTCAATATATCCACATAATTTTCCTGCTTCATATGATGCCATCTATTTTGTGAAGTGCACCAGTCCCTCCTGCAGCAAAGCACCCCACAACATGATGCTGCCACCCCCGTGCTTCACGGTTGGGATGGTGTTTTCAGCTTGCAAGCTTCTCGCTTTCTCCTCCAAACATAATAATGGTCATTATGGCCAAACAGTTATATTTTTGCTTCATCAGACCAGAGGACATTTCTCCAAAAAAGTACGATCTTTGTCCCCATGTGCAGTTGCCTGGCTTTTGTATGGTGGTTTTGGAGCAGTGGCTTCTTCCTTGCTGAGCGGCCTTTCAGGTTGTGTCGTGTGGATATAGATAATTTTGTACCTGTTTCCTCCAGCATCTTCACAAGGTCCTTTGCTGTTGTTCTGGGATTGATTTGCACTTTTCGAACCAAAGTACGTTCATCTCTAGGAGACAATGCATCTCCTTCTTGAGGGGTATGATGGCTGCATGGTCCCACAGTGTTTATCCTTGCGTACTATTGTTTATACAGATGAACGTGGTAGCTTCAGGCGTTTGGAAATTGCTCCCATGGATGAAACAGACTTGTGGAGGTCTTGGCAGTTTTTTTTATCTGAGGTCTTGGCTGATTTCTTTTGATTTTCCTATGATGTCAGGCAAAGAGAAACTGGAATTGTGATACAGTGAATTATAAGTGAAATAATCTGTCTCTAAACAATTGTTGGGAAAATGACTTCCAACCTAAGTGTATGTAAACTTCCGACTTCAACTGTATAGATTAAAGAGATCAGATTACCGATGTAATTATTTATTTTGAAAAATAAAAAGAAGAGTTAGGAGGGATATAGACTAGAATGGCCGAGACGGGACCACTGGAGAGCTACAACTAGTCTGAAGGAATGTCTAGACCAGAGATCTGGCACATCATTAATGTGTTGAAGTCTGAAGGAATGTCTAGACCAGAGATCTGGCACATCATTAATGTGTGGAAGTCTGAAGGAATGTCTAGACCAGAGATCTGGCACATCATTAATGTGTGGAAGTCTGAAGGAATGTCTAGACCAGAGATCTGGCACATCATTAATGTGTTGAAGTCTGAAGGAATGTCTAGACCAGAGATCTGGCACATCATTAATGTGTGGAAGTCTGAAGGAATGTCTAGACCAGAGATCTGGCACATCATTAATGTGTGGAAGTCTGAAGGAATGTCTAGACCAGAGATCTGGCACATCATTAATGGGTTGAAGTCTGAAGGAATGTCTAGACCAGAGATCTGGCACATCATTAATGTGTTGAAGTCTGAAGGAATGTCTAGACCAGAGATCTGGCACATCATTAATGTGTGGAAGTCTGAAGGAATGTCTAGACCAGAGATCTGGCACATCATTAATGTGTGGAAGTCTGAAGGAATGTCTAGACCAGAGATCTGGCACATCATTAATTTGTTGAAGTCTGAAGGAATGTCTAGACCAGAGATCTGGCACATCATTAATGTGTGGAAGTCTGAAGGAATGTCTAGACCAGAGATCTGGCACATCATTAATGTGTGGAAGTCTGAAGGAATGTCTAGACCAGAGATCTGGCACATCATTAATGTGTTGAAGTCTGAAGGAATGTCTAGACTAGAGATCTGGCACATCATTAATGTGTGGAAGTCTGAAGGAATGTCTAGACCAGAGATCTGGCACATCATTAATGTGTGGAAGTCTGAAGGAATGTCTAGACCAGAGATCTGGCACATCATTAATGTGTGGAAGTCTGAAGGAATGTCTAGACCAGAGATCTGGCACATCATTAATGTGTGGAAGTCTGAAGGAATGTCTAGACCAGAGATCTGGCACATCATTAATGTGTGGAAGTCTGAAGGAATGTCTAGACCAGAGATCTGGCACATCATTAATGTGTTGAAGTCTGAAGGAATGTCTAGACCAGAGATCTGGCACATCATTAATGTGTGGAAGTCTGAAGGAATGTCTAGACCAGAGATCTGGCACATCATTAATGTGTGGAAGTCTGAAGGAATGTCTAGACCAGAGATCTGGCACATCATTAATGTGTTGAAGTCTGAAGGAATGTCTAGACCAGAGATCTGGCACATCATTAATGTGTGGAAGTCTGAAGGAATGTCTAGACCAGAGATCTGGCACATCATTAATGTGTTGAAGTCTGAAGGAATGTCTAGACCAGAGATCTGGCACATCATTAATGTGTGGAAGTCTGAAGGAATGTCTAGACCAGAGATCTGGCACATCATTAATGTGTTGAAGTCTGAAGGAATGTCTAGACCAGAGATCTGGCACATCATTAATGTGTGGAAGTCTGAAGGAATGTCTAGACCAGAGATCTGGCACATCATTAATGTGTGGAAGTCTGAAGGAATGTCTAGACCAGAGATCTGGCACATCATTAATGTGTGGAAGTCTGGAGGAATGTCTAGACCAGAGATCTGGCACATCATTAATGTGTGGAAGTCTGGAGGAATGTCTAGACCAGAGATCTGGCACATCATTAATGTGTTGAAGTCTGAATGTCCAGTCCGGCATGAGATATGACAGCTCGTCTCTTTCATAGTGTTGTCTGTTTTATACATCTCCTCACGTGGCCTACAGTGAAATTAGTTCCTTCGTAACAGGACCAGTCATTGTCAACCTATAGAACCAATCATGTCACAGCCCAGACTGACCTTACACATTGAATTAAATCAAATCAGATTTTATTGGTCACATACACATGGTTAGCAGATGTTAATGCGAGTGTAGCCAAATGCTTGTGCTTCTAGTTCCGACAGTGCAGCAATAACAAGTAATCTAACAATTCAACAACAACTACCTAATACACACAAATCTAAGTAAAGGAATGGAATAAGAATATTTACATATATGGATGAGCAATGACAGAGCGGCATAGGCAAGATGCAATAGATTATATAAAATACAGTATATTCATATGAGATGAGTAATTTTTTAATCTTATTTTTGTTGTAAACATTATTAAAGTGGCATTATTAAAGTGGCCAATGATTTCAAGTCTATATGTAGGCAGCAGCCTCTGTGTTAGTGATGGCTGTTTTTAACAACAGTCTGATGGCCTTGAGATAGAAGCTGTTTTTCAGTCTCTCGGTCTCAGCTTTGATACACCTGTACTGACCTTGCCTTCTGGATGGTAGCGGGGTGAACAGGCACTGGCTTGGGTAGTTGTTGTCCTTGATGATCTTTTTGGCCTTCCTGTGACATCGGGTGGTGTAGGTGTCCTGGAGGGCAGGTAGTTTGCCCCCGGTGATGCGTTGTGCAGACCGCACCAACCTCTGGAGAACCCTGCAGTTGTGGGCAGTGCAGTTGCCGTACCAGCCGGTGATACAGCCCGACAGGATGCTCTCAATTGTGTATCTGTAAAACTTTGTGAGGGTTTCAGGTGACAAAGCCACATTTCTTCAGCCTCCTGAGGTTGAAGAGGCGCTGTTGTGCCTTCTTCACCACGCTGTCTGTCTGTGTGGACCATTTCAGTTTGTCCGTGATGTGTACGCCGAGGAACTTACAACTTTCCACCTTCTCCACTGCTGACCCGTCGATGTGGATAGGGAGGTGCTCCCTCCTGTTGTTTCCTGAAGCCTGACACCACACTCCGAGTGCCCTCACCTCCTCCCTGTAGGCTGTCTCGTCGTTGTTGGCAGTCAAACCCGCTACTGTTTTGTCATTTGCAAACTTGATGAATGAGTTGGAGGCATGTGTTGCCACGCAGTGCTGGGTGAACAGGTAGTACAGGCCGGGGCTGAGCACGCACCCTTGTGGGGCCACAGTGTTGAGGATCAGCGAAGTGGAGATGTTGTTTCCTACCTTCATCACCTGGGGGGTGGTGGGCGGGGCTGAGACCCAGGGTCTCAAGCTTAATGGTGAGCTTGGAGGGCACTATGAATAGTGAGCTGTAGTCAATGAACAGCGTTCTAACATATGTATTCCTCTTGTCCAGATGGGACAGGGTATGTGTTTGTGTGTTTTTCATGTTTTTAAGGAGACAAAATTAGATTTCCATTAGTCAAGTCTCTCAGAACCTTCTCATGACATGGACGTTGTTGATGTGTGTGGTTCCACGTGAGCTACTAAAACTAGACCAGAGAGTAATTTGTTAACAGGAGATGAGATGACTGTCTACATTAGTGTGCCACTGTTCTTGTTCTGACCAAATCACGTATGTCTGATCTAGACCAGAGAGCTGTATTGTATGACTGATCACATTAGATTTTATTGGATCAAATAAAGTTGTTTGTTATTATGACGTTGGGCCGTGTCGCTTCGGTCTGTTTCTTTACTGACCCCAGGCCAGTTCCCCGTTGTCTGTTTGGCAAACCTTTACTGACCCCAGGCCAGTTCCCCGTTGTCTGTTTGGCAAACCTTTACTGACCCCAGGCCAGTTCCCCGTTGTCTGTTTGGCAAACCTTTACTGACCCCAGGCCAGTTCCCCGTTGTCTGTTTGGCAAACCTTTACTGACCCCAGGCCAGTTCCCCGTTGTCTGTTTGGCAAACCTTTACTGACCCCAGGCCAGTTCCCTGTTGTCTGTTTGGCAAACCTTTACTGACCCCAGGCCAGTTCCCCGTTGTCTGTTTGGCAAACCTTTACTGACCCCAGGCCAGTTCCCCGTTGTCTGTTTGGCAAACCTTTACTGACCCCAGGACAGTTCCCCGTTGTCTGTTTGACAAACCTTTACTGACCCCAGGCCAGTTTCCGTTGTTTCTTTGACAAACCTTTACTGACCCCAGGCCAGTTTCCGTTGTTTGTTTGACAAACCTTTACTGACCCCAGGCCAGTTCCCGTTGTCTGTTTGGCAAACCTTTACTGACCCCAGGCCAGTTCCCCGTTGTCCGTTTGGCAAACCTTTACTGACCCCAGGCCAGTTCCCGTTGTTTGTTTGACAAAACTTACTGACCCCAGGCCAGTTTCCCGTTGTTTGTTTGACAAAACTTACTGACCCCAGGCCAGTTCCCCGTTGTCTGTTTGGCAAACCTTTACTGACCCCAGGCCAGTTCCCGTTGTTTGTTTGACAAAACTTACTGACCCCAGGCCAGTTTCCCGTTGTTTGTTTGACAAAACTTACTGACCCCAGGCCAGTTCCCGTTGTTTGTTTGACAAAACTTACTGACCCCAGGCCAGTTTCCCGTTGTTTGTTTGACAAAACTTACTGACCCCAGGCCAGTTCCCGTTGTTTGTTTGACAAAACTTACTGACCCCAGGCCAGTTCCCGTTGTTTGTTTGACAAAACTTACTGACCCCAGGCCAGTTTCCCGTTGTTTGTTTGACAAAACTTACTGACCCCAGGCCAGTTCCCGTTGTTTGTTTGACAAAACTTACTGACCCAAGGCCAGTTCCCGTTGTTTGTTTGACAAAACCTACTGACCCCAGGCCAGTTCCCGTTAAAACTCGTTTTTCAACCACTCCACAAATTTCTTGTAAACAAACTATAGTTTTGTCAAGTCAGTTAGGACATCTACTTTGTGCATGACACAAGTCATTTTTCCAACAATTGTTTACAGACAGATTATTTCACTTATAATTCACTATATCACAATTCCAGTGGGTCAGAAGTTTACATACACTAAGTTGACTGTGCCTTTAAACAGCTTGGAATATTCCAGAAAATGATGTCATGGCTTTAGAAGCTTCTGATAGGCTAATTGACATAATTTGAGTCAATTGGAGGTGTACCTGTGGATGTATTTCAAGGCCTACCTTCAAACTCAGTGTCTCTTTTCTTGACATTATTGGAAAATCAAAAGAAATCAGCCAAGACCTCAGATAAAAAAAATTGTAGACCTCCACAAGTCTGGTTCATCCTTTGGGAGCAATTTCCAAATGCCTGAAAGTACCACGTTCATCTGTACAAGCAATAGTACGTAAGTATAAACACCATGGGACCATGCAACCGTCATATCGCTCAGGAAGGAGATGCGTTCTGTTTCCTAGAGATGAAAGTACTTTGATGCGAAAAGTGCAAATCAATCCCAGGACAACATCAAAGTACCTTGTGAAGATGCTGGAGGGAACTATCTATCACTCCAGTGTTTAATTGCTAAATTGTAATTATTTTGCCACTATGGCCTATTTATTGCCTTACTTGCCTCATTTGCACACAATGTATATAGACTTTTTTTCTGTTGTGTTATTGACTGTACGTTTGTTTATTCCATGTGTAACTCTGTTGTTGTTTGAGTCACACTGCTTTGCTTTATCTTGGCCAGGTCGCAGTTGTAAACAAAGCATCCTTCACTCATGCTGCCAAACATACCCTTGTAAAACTGACCATCCTACCAATCCTCGACTTTGGCGATGTCATTTACAAAATAGCCTCCAATACCCTAGTCAACAAATTGGATGCAGTCTATCACAGTGCAATCCGTTTGTCACCAAAGCCCCATATACTACCCACCATTGCGACCTGTACGCTCTCGTTGGCTGGCCCTCGCTTCATACTCGTCGCCAAACCCACTGGCTCCATAACCCACTGGTCACCATAGCATCTCCCACCTGTAGCACACGCTCCAGCAGGTATATCTCTCTAGTCACCCCCAAAACCAATTCTTTCTTTGGCCGCCTCTCCTTCCAGTTCTCTGCTGCCAATGACTGGAACGAACTACAAAAATCTCTGAAACTGGAAAAACTTATCTCCCTCACTAGCTTTAAGCACCAACTGTCAGAGCATCTTACAGATTACTGCACCTGTACATAGCCCACCTATAATTTAGCCCAAACAACTACCTCTTTCCCAACTGTATTTAATTTATTTATTTATTTTGCTCCTTTGCACCCCATTATTTTTATTTCTACTTTGCACATTCTTCCATTGCAAAACTACCATTCCAGTGTTTTACTTGCTATATTGTATTTACTTTGCCACCATGGCCTTTTTTGCCTTTACCTCCCTTCTCACATCATTTGCTCACAATGTATATAGACTTGTTTATACTGTATTATTGACTGTATGTTTGTTTTACTCCATGTGTAACTCTGTGTCGTTGTATCTGTCGAACTGCTTTGCTTTATCTTGGCCAGGTCGCAATTGTAAATGAGAACTTGTTCTCAACTGGCCTACCTGGGTAAATAAAGGTGTTCTCAACTAGCCTACCTGGTTAAATAAAGGTGTTCTCAACTAGCCTACCTGGTTAAATAAAGGTGAAAAAGAAATTTAAAAAAAAAGAAGTATCTATATCCACAGTAAAACGAGTCCTATATCGACATAACCTGAAAGGCCACTCAACAAGGAAGAAGCCACTGCTCCAAAACCGCCATAAAAAAAGACAGACTACGGTTTGCAACTGCACATGTGGACAAAGATTGTACTTTTTGGAGAAATATCCTCTGGTCTGATGAAACAAAAATATAACTGTTTGGCCGTAATGACCATCGTTATGTTTGGAGGAAAAGGGGAGGCTTGCAAGCCAAAGAACACCATCCCAACCGTGAAGCAGGGTGGTGGCAGCATCATGTTGTGGGGGTGCTTTTGCTGCAGGAGGGACTGGTGCACTTCACAAAATAGATGGCATCATGAGGTAAGAAAATGAGGTGGATATATTGAAGACACATCTCAAGACATCAGTCAGGAAGTTAAAGCTTGGTCGCAAATGGGTCTTCCAAATGGACATTGACCCCAAGCATACTTCCAAAGTTGTGCCAAAATGGCTTAAGGACAACAAAGTCAAAGTATTGGAGTGGCCATCACAAAGCCCTGACCTCAATCCTATAGAAAATGTGTTGGCAGAACTAAAAAAAAGCGTGTGTGAGCAAGGAGGCCTACAAACCCGACTCTGTTACACCAGCTCTGTCAGGAGGAATGGGCCAAAAATCACCTTCCATAGACGTCCAAAAATCACCCAATTTATTGTGGAAGGCTACCCGAAATGTTTGACCCAAGTTAAACAATTTAAAGGCAACGCTACCAAATACTAATTGAGTGTATGTACACTTCTGACCCACTGGGATGTGATGTGATGAAAGAAATAAAAGCTGAAATAAATCCTTTTCTCTCCTATTATTCTGACATTTCACATTCTTAAAATAAAGTGGTGATCCTAACTGACCTAAGACAGGGAATTTTGACTAGGATTAAATGTCAGGAATTGTGAAAACTGAGTTGAAATGTGTTGGTCTAAGGTGTATGTAAACTTCAACTGTCTGAATGAATGAATGAATGTGTCAGACAGGCTGTGATGAATCCGCTGTCTAACTTCATGTACTCAGTGACCTTGTGGTTAAAGCGTCTCCCCTGAGATTGGAAAGTTGTTGGTTTTACCAAATCCCTTTTAAAAATGACTTGTTCTTGTTTTGTTTACTCCAGGTTCAGCGCGGTCAGCACGATGACTGATGGGGACTATGATTACCTGATCAAGCTCCTGGCTCTGGGGGACTCTGGAGTAGGGAAGACAACGTTTCTATACAGGTACACACACACACACACACAACTAGTTATTAGGGATGTGCATCTTTCCCTTTCAACACCATTCAATACCTTCATGGATCTATATACCTGACATGATGGCTCCTTGCTGTCCCCAGTCCACCTGACTGTGCTGCTGCTCCAGTTTCAACTGTTCTGCCTTATTATTATTTGACCAACACCATTCAATACCTTCATGGATCTATATACAGTACCGGTCAAAAGTTTTGGAACACCTTCTCATTCAAGGGTATTATTTTATATTTGTACTATTTTCTACTTTGTAGAATAATAGTGAAGACATCAATTATCACACATATGGAATCATGTAGTAACCAAAAAAGTGTTAAACAAATGAAAATATCTTTTAGATTCTTCAAATAGCCACCCCTTTGCCTTGATGGCAGATTTGCACACTAATGGCATTATCTCAACCAGCTTCACGAGGTAGTCACCTGGAATGCATTTCAATTAACAGGTGTTGCCTTCTTAAAGTTAATTTGTGGAAGTTCTTTCCTTCTTAATAGATTTGAGCCAATCAGATGTGTTGTGAGTAATTAGGGTTATACAGAAGATAGCCCTATTTGGTCCATATTATGGCAAAAACTGCTCATATAAGCCAAGAGAAACGACAGTCCACCATTATTTTAAGACATCAAGGTCAGTCAATACGGAAAATAACTTTGAAAGTTTCTTCATGTTCAGTCGCAAAAAACATCAAGCTCTGTGATGAAACTGGCTCTCGTGAGGACCGCAGAGGTGACCCAGAGTAGGTGAACGGATGATTTCCGCATGTGTATTTCCCACCGTGAAGCATGGAGGAGGAGGTGTTATGTGGTGGGGGTGCTTTGCTGGTGACACTGTCTGTGACCCTTCACCTGAGCACTATGCTGAGCACTTGTTTGCTGCTTTTCCTTCACTCTGCGGTACAACTCACCCCAAAACCATCTCAATTGGGTTGAGGTCGGGTGATCGTGGAGGCCAGGTCATCTGATGCAGCACTCCATCACTCTCCTTCTTGGTCAAATAACCCTTACGCAGCCTGGAGGTGTGTTGGGTTATTGTCCTGTTGAAAAACAAATGATAGTCCCACTAAGCGCAAACCAGACGGGATGGTGTGTCGCTGCAGAATGCTGTGGTAGCCATGCTGGTTAAGTGTGCCTTGACCTCAACCCCATTGAACACCTTTGGGATGAATTGGAATGCCGACTGTGAGCCAGGCCTAATCGCCTAACATCTGTGTTCCCGATCTCACTAATGCTCTTGTAGCTGAATGGAAGCAAGTCCCCACAGCAATGTTCCAACGTTTAGTGGAAAACCTTCCCAGAAGAGTGGAGGCTGTTATTGCAGCAAAGGGTGGACCAACTATTTATTAATGCCCATGGCTTTGGAATTATGTTTGATGAGCAGGTGTCCACATACTATTGGTCATGTAGTGTATATTATTATAATATTTATTGTTATAATATTTATTATTATTAGTAGTAGTATTATATTTATTAGTATTATATTTATTAGTATTATTAGTATTAGTATTATCATTATAATATTTATAATATGTATTATTATTATATTTATGATTATTATATTTGTAATATTTATTATTATTATTGTATGTATTATTATTGTAATTATTATTATTGTTTTTATTATTATTGTATTTATTATTATTGTATTTATTATTATTGTATTTATTATTATTGTATTTATTATTATATGTATTATTATATTTATTATTATTATTATTTATTATTATATTTATTATTATTGTATTATTATATATATTATTATTATATTTATTATTATATTTATTATTATTGTATTTATTAT
>NC_068429.1:6341617-6423472 GCF_023373465.1 Oncorhynchus keta | reverse complement strand
TATTATTATTTATTATTATTA
Organism: Oncorhynchus keta; assembly: GCF_023373465.1. Taxonomy (NCBI): domain Eukaryota; kingdom Metazoa; phylum Chordata; class Actinopteri; order Salmoniformes; family Salmonidae; genus Oncorhynchus; species Oncorhynchus keta. Next base: position 6,423,451 of record NC_068429.1, on the reverse strand, counting down.
TATTTATTATTATTATTATTATTATTATATTTATTATTATTATTATTATTATTATTATATTTATTATTATTATTATTATATATTATTATTATTATTATTATTATTATTATTATTTATTATTATTATTATATTTATTATTATTATTTATTATTATTATATTTATTATTTATTATTATTATTATATATATTTATTATTATTATTATTATTATTATTATTATTATTTATTATTTATTTATTATTATTATATTTATTATTATTTATTATTATTATTATATTTATTATTATTATTTATTATATATTATTATTATTATTATTATTATATTTATTATTATTATTATTATTATTATTATTATTATTTATTATTATTATTTATTATTATATGTATTATTATTATTATATTTATATGTATTATATTTATTATTATTATATGTATTATTTTTAGATTTATCATATGTATTATTATTATATTTATTATTATTATATTTATTATTATAATATTTATTACTATTGTATTTATTAGTATTATTGTATTTATTATTATTATTATAATATTTATTATTATTATATTTATTATTATTATTATTATATTTATTATTATTATTATTATTATTATTATTATTATTATTATTATATTTATTATTATTATTATTATTATATTTATAATATTTATTATTATAATATTTATTATTATTGTATTTATTAGTATTATTGTTATTAATAATACTACTTTCCTCTTCAGGTACACAGACAACAAGTTCAATCCCAAGTTCATCACCACGGTGGGAATAGACTTCAGGGAAAAGAGAGTGGTGAGTACACACACACACACACACACACACACACACACGCGCATGCGAACCCGATGTTTATGAGAATCCTCCTGATGGAAAGGTCCTTCATCAACCATAGTCTTCTTCAGACTCAATGAGACTGTCTGCGTCCCCATTCTCCACACCCGTCTCAAAGTGAGCACTTGCACACTCCCGTCATGCATTTTTAAAAGCATTGTATTGAACTAAGCCTTGGCTGTAGGGACGTTCCACCGTTGTTAAATCCATGATGTGGAGATTGGAGAGGGTGGAGAATCAGTACGCAGCCAGTGAAGTTAAATATAATAATAATATATGCCATTTAGCAGACGCTTTTATCCAAAGCGACTTACAGTCATGTGTGCATACATTCTACGTATGGGTGGTCCCGGGGATCGAACCCACTACCCTGGCGTTACAAGCGCCATGCTCTACCAACTGAGCTACAGAAGGACCCCAAGTTATTACCATTGCTCCTCCTCCTAAGAGCGTGCTCCTCCTCCTAAGACCGTCTCTCTGTTATCTTAATTCTTGTCAAGTTGCCTTACCGGTGCTGTTCAGAGATGGCCAGGGAAGAAGAGGGGAAGTAGAGATAGTCAAGTTTAAATTAAAGAGAGGATGAACCTCTGAGAAGAGGGGAAGGAGAGCTGCAAAGTTTAAATTAAAGACAGGATGAACCGTAGCCACTGTTAAGCCATGTGACTACAGTCCTTTGTGACTCCAGTGCCCAGAATGAAGTACAATCTCTCCTGTCAAAGACAGTCAACACTTATCACTGTGAATCTAAACTATGATCTATGACAGTAGGACCATTAAAAAGATGTAAATGTGAGCGAAATCAAGAAAGCTTACATCTCTTAAAGGGCTAGGAGACAGTAGGGGCTCTTGTGTTTATAAATACCCTTTTCAACCAAAACCTTTTTCTACTTCTTTTTTTTTTTTTTGGGGGGCTTGAGAAAAGAGGTCAGTATCTCCCTGAGGCCCTTGTAGATCTGACCCTGTTTTGGTGTGTTTCACACAGACGTGAGATCTGTCAACCATCCCATCAGGTGAAGGAGGTGTGTCCGATGCTGTGACGCAGGAACAACGTGGATTATGATCACTGTCTGCAGTTTTTAGTGACGGTCCTCTGAGTCTGAGGCCTTCCTCAGACAGACAGTACACCATGGCATTGGATGGTTACTGGCTAGCATTAGCATTTGTCATCCAGGAATACATGACAGTAGGCTAACAGCTAGACAGAGGGAGAAAATGCTAATATCCCCTTGTAATGTCCATGAATGCAGAATACATATATTTACAATGTAAAGAAGAAAAGCATGACTGTTAGTCAAGATGCTGTCTTGTGATTTTTCCCTCCCTCACAGTTCTCCCATACAGACACCGTTCGGTTTCTCTGAATCTCCTATTTCATTTAATTTTAATACAGTTAGTTAGTTTCTATCTGTTCAACTGTTCCAGTATTTTCTTTGGATTCTGCAGCCAAAAAATAAATGTTCCTTTCCCAAGATAACAGTTTAATTCTCGTTTTTTTTTTTATTCACCACCTTCAAAACAGGGTTTGTCTTCTGTTTGTTTTGAAGACAGACGCCTGCCCTGGATAGATGACGAGTAGATCAGGCAACTGTCTTAAGTGTGTGTGTGTGTGTGTGTGTGTGTGTGTGTGTGTGTGTGTGTGTGTGTGTGTGTGTGTGTGTGTGTGTGTGTGTGTGTGTGTGTGTGTGTGTGTGTGTGTGTGTGTGTGTGTGTGTGTGTGTGTGTGTGTGTGTGTGTGTGTGTGTGTGTGTGCGCTTCAGGTGTACACAGCGTCGGGCCCCAATGGAACCACAGGGAAGACTTTTAAAGTTCACCTCCAGCTCTGGGATACGGCTGGACAGGAGAGGTACTGGAACTGCATTACAATAATGTTTATATTGGGTTACAATGTTTCTAATGGGTTACAATAACGTTTCTAATGGGTTACAATAATTTGTCTAATGGGTTACAATAATGTTTACAATAACGTTTCTAATGGGTTACAATAACGTTTCTAATGGGTTACAATAATGTTTCTAATGGGTTACAATAACGTTTCTAATGGGTTACAATAATGTTTCTAATGGGTTACAATAATGTTTCTAATGGGTTACAATAACGTTTCTAATGGGTTACAATAACGTTTCTAATGGGTTACAATAACGTTTCTAATGGGTTACAATAATGTTTCTAATGGGTTACAATAATGTTTCTAATGGGTTACAATAACGTTTCTAATGGTTACAATAACGTTTCTAATGGGTTACAATAATGTTTCTAATGGGTTACAATAACGTTTCTAATGGGTTACAATAACGTTTCTAATGGGTTACAATAACGTTTACAATAACGTTTCTAATGGGTTACAATAACGTTTCTAACGGGTTACAATAACGTTTCTAATGGGTTACAATAACGTTTACAATAACGTTTCTAATGGGTTACAATAACGTTTCTAACGGGCTACGCTAACGTTTCTAACGGGCTATGCTAACGTTTCTAACGGGCTACGCTAACCTTTCTAACGGGCTACGCTAACGTTTCTAACGGGCTGCGCTAACGTTTCTAACGGGCTACGCTAACCTTTCTAACGGGCTACGCTAACCTTTCTAACGGGCTACGCTAACGTTTCTAACGGGCTGCGCTAACGTTTCTAACGGGCTGCGCTAACGTTTCTAACGGGCTGCGCTAACGTTTCTAACGGGCTACGCTAACGATAGAAGTAATTGATAGAAGTACTGTACCTACGTTACTATGTACCCTTCTCATTTTAGCTCCGCTTAGCATGGAATCGTAGACAAACCACTGCTGCAATTCAGTTTTTTTAGGTTCTTAATAAACAAAAAACGGACCTTGTTTAACTACAGTATATCTCAAGCTCTCACGACGTGAGATTCTCGCAACGTATCACTTAAAAACATCTTCAGAGATTCTACCTGTGTTGCTAACGGCGCTGACCCCTTCCGTAACGTACCTGACAGAAACCTGAAGTGTCTTTTTATTCTGGATGAAAATAACCCTCTCAGGGAACACAGCATCAATGAGACCAACTGAGGATGCGTCACAAATGGCACCCTGTGCCCTATACAGTGCATTACTTTTGACCAGATCTCTATGGGCCCTGGTCAAAAGTAGTGCACTACATAGGGAATAGGGTGCCATTTGGGACACTTCTGACACGTATACAATAGACACACTGGGAGGCAGCGGTTGACTCATCAGTGGTTTTATATAGTATGTATTGATGACTCATCAGTGGTATTTAATGACATGTATTGATGACTCATCAGTGCTATTATATAGTATGTATTGATGACTCATCAGTGCTATTATATAGTATGTATTGATGACTCATCAGTGGTATTATATAGTATTTGTTGATGACTCATCAGTGGTATTATATAGTATGTATTGATGACTCATCAGTGGTGTTATATAGTATTTGTTGATGACTCATCAGTGGTATTATATAGTATGTGTTGATGACTCATCAGTGGTATTATATAGTATTTATTGATGACTCATCAGTGGTATTATATAGTATTTGTTGATGACTCATCAGTGGTATTATATAGTATGTATTGATGACTCATCAGTGGTATTATATAGTATTTGTTGATGACTCATCAGTGGTATTATATAGTATGTGTTGATGACTCATCAGTGGTATTGTATAGTATTTGTTATAGTATTTGTTGATGACTCATCAGTGGTATTGTGTAGTATGTGTTGATGACTCATCAGTGGTCTTGTGTAGTATGTATTGATGACTCATCAGTGGTATTGTGTAGTATGTGCACAGTGGGGCAAAAAAGTATTTAGTCAGCCACCAATTGTGCAAGTTCTCCCACTTAAAAATATGAGAGAGGCCTGTAATTTTCATCATAGGTACACTTCAACTATGACAGACAAAATTAGAAAAAAAAATCCAGAAAATCATATTGTAGGATTTTTTATGAATTTATTTGCAAATTATGGTGGAAAATAAGTATTTGGTCAATAACAAAAGTTTATCTCAATACTTTGTTATATACCCTTTGTTGGCAATGACAGAGGTCAAACGTTTTCTGTAAGTCTTCACAAGGTTTTCACACACTGTTGCTGGTATTTTGGCCCATTCCTCCATGCAGATCACCTCTAGAGCAGTGATGTTTTGGGGCTGTTGCTGGGCAACACGGACTTTCAACTCCCTCCAAATATTTTCTATGGGGTTGAGATCTGGAGACTGGCTTAATTTCTCATTTGAGAATTGAATCACTTGCAAGCTGGAAGCCACACTGGCAATCTTGCAACAGCAAAAAAATGGTCATTTGGCAAATCCTTTTAATCCCAAAAAGCGACTTAACTAAAGAACTGTCTCCATTGGCAGATATATTCAGTACAGGTGGCCCATATAGTAATGGAACCGACACAATCCTGCTGTTACTAACCTCCATGCTCTCACAGGTTCCGGAGTCTAACCACAGCCTTCTTCAGAGATGCCATGGGCTTCCTGCTCATGTTTGACCTCACCAGCCAACAGAGCTTTCTCAACGTCCGCAACTGGATGAGTACGTAATGGTCTATGTAGTCAGTAAACACACACACGCACACACCCACGCAGACACACGCACACACCCACGCACACCACACCACACCACACCACACCACCACACACACACCACACCACAACACAACACACACCACACCACACACACACACCACACCACACCACACCACACCACCACCACACCACACCACACCACCACACCACACCACACCACACCACCACACACACACCACACCACCACACACACACACCCACGCAGACACACCCACGCACACCACACCACACCACACCACACCACACACACACACAGTCCTGAGGGAGCAGAACGTGGCCAGGGTTGGGTGATTCAGTCAATTCACTTATTGAATTCAATAGAATTCAGTTTTCCTCCGTTACGTTAATGATTTAACCAGTCAATTGACAACTAATTCGTATTGATAATGACGGCCTGGCATTTGAAAAGAAGACTGTTTCATTATAGGGAGGTATTTGAAGAGCAGGCAGGTCCTCAGGGGATTGATATGAATCAATACTGTAGTCATTCAGGCCTTTTGATCCAGGAAGAAGGCAAAGGTTAGTAGTAAACTGTTTTCTGGAGAAGGAAACATACACACCTTAATTAGCGGAAGTCCAGACCCCCCAGGACAAAGTAAGTTCGCTTCACATTCTCTTACTATCCTGCAATACTTTGATTAATTAGCCAACGTTTCTGCCAGAAAGCTACTTTCATCAGGGAGTAGTACTACTAAACGGTGGTATCTTGTTACTCTAATCATGCTGGCCTTAGATTCAGCACAGGATGTAGAGAAGGTGACTAGCAAACTACAGAATGAGTGTGAGGACATACAGCACTTGACATGTAATGATGATATGAGGACACACAGCGCTGTCCCAAAAGAGAGACAGAATATAAAAGGTGGTGTTTTTTGTTAATGCTAACTGTTGTCCCCAGGCTAGCTGCAGGCCAATGCTAACTGTTGTCCTCAGGCCAGCTGCAGGCCAATGCTAACTGTTGTCCCCAGGCTAGCTGCAGGCCAATGCTAATTGTTGTCCCCAGGCTAGCTGCAGGCCAATGCTAACTGTTGTCCCCAGGCCAGCTGCAGACCAATGCTAACTGTTGTCCCCAGGCTAGCTGCAGGCCAATGCTAACTGTTGTCCCCAGGCTAGCTGCAGGCCAATGCTAACTGTTGTCCCCAGGCCAGCTGCAGGCCAATGCTAACTGTTCCATGTTGTCCCCAGGCTAGCTGCAGGCCAATGCTAACTGTTGTCCCCAGGCTAGCTGCAGGCCAATGCTAACTGTTGTCCCCAGGCCAGCTGCAGGCCAATGCTAACTCTTGTCCCCAGGCTAGCTGCAGGCCAATGCTAACTGTTGTCCCCAGGCCAGCTGCAGGCCAATGCTAACTCTTGTCCCCAGGCTAGCTGCAGGCCAATGCTAACTGTTGTCCCCAGGCCAGCTGCAGGCCAATGCTAACTGTTGTCCCCAGGCCAGCTGCAGGCCAATGCTAACTGTTGTCCCCAGGCTAGCTGCAGGCCAATGCTAACTGTTGTCCCCAGGCTAGCTGCAGGCCAATGCTAACTGTTGTCCCCAGGCTAGCTGCAGGCCAATGCTAACTGTTGTCCCCAGGCTAACTGCAGGCCAATGCTAACTGTTCCATGTTGTCACCAAGCTAGCTGCAGGCCAATGCTAACTGTTCCATGTTGTCCTCAGGCTAGCTGCAGGCCAATGCTAACTGTTCCATGTTGTCCTCAGGCCAGCTGCAGACCAATGCTAACTGTTGTCCTCAGGCTAGCTGCAGGCCAATGCTAACTGTTCCATGTTGTCCTCAGGCTAGCTGCAGGCCAATGCTAACTGTTCCATGTTGTCCTCAGGCTAACTGCAGGCCAATGCTAACTGTTCCATGTTGTCCTCAGGCCAGCTGCAGGCCAATGCTAACTGTTCCATGTTGTCCTCAGGCTAGCTGCAGAGGCCAATGCTAACTGTTCCATGTTGTCCTCAGGCCAGCTGCAGGCCAATGCTAACTGTTGTCCCCAGGCCAGCTGCAGGCCAATGCTAACTGTTGTCCCCAGGCTAGCTGCAGGCCAATGCTAACTGTTGTCCCCAGGCCAGCTGCAGGCCAATGCTAACTGTTGTCCCCAGGCCAGCTGCAGGCCAATGCTACCTGTTGTCCCCAGGCCAGCTGCAGGCCAATGCTAACTGTTGTCCCCAGGCCAGCTGCAGGCCAATGCTAACTGTTGTCCCCAGGCTAACTGCAGGCCAATGCTAACTGTTCCATGTTGTCCTCAGGCTAGCTGCAGGCCAATGCTAACTGTTCCATGTTGTCCTCAGGCCAGCTGCAGACCAATGCTAACTGTTGTCCTCAGGCTAGCTGCAGGCCAATGCTAACTGTTCCATGTTGTCCTCAGGCTAGCTGCAGGCCAATGCTAACTGTTCCATGTTGTCCTGAGGCTAACTGCAGGCCAATGCTAACTGTTCCATGTTGTCCTCAGGCCAGCTGCAGGCCAATGCTAACTGTTCCATGTTGTCCTCAGGCTAGCTGCAGGCCAATGCTAACTGTTCCATGTTGTCCTCAGGCTAACTGCAGGCCAATGCTAACTGTTCCATGTTGTCTTCAGGCCAGCTGCAGGCCAATGCTAACTGTTGTCCCCAGGCTAGCTGCAGGCCAATGCTAACTGTTGTCCCCAGGCCAGCTGCAGGCCAATGCTAACTGTTGTCCCCAGGCCAGCTGCAGGCCAATGCTAACTCTTGTCCCCAGGCTAGCTGCAGGCCAATGCTAACTGTTGTCCCCAGGCCAGCAGCAGGCCAATGCTAACTCTAGTCCGCAGGCTAGCTGAAGACCAATGCTACCTGTTGTCCCCAGGCCAGCTGCAGGCCAATGCTAACTGTTGTCCCCAGGCTAGCTGCAGGCCAATGCTAACTGTTCCATGTTGTCCTCAGGCCAGCTGCAGACCAATGCTAACTGTTGTCCTCAGGCTAGCTGCAGGCCAATGCTAACTGTTCCATGTTGTCCTCAGGCCAGCTGCAGGCCAATGCTAACTGTTGTCCCCAGGCTAACTGCAGGCCAATGCTAACTGTTCCATGTTGTCACCAAGCTAGCTGCAGGCCAATGCTAACTGTTCCATGTTGTCCTCAGGCTAACTGCAGGCCAATGCTAACTGTTCCATGTTGTCCTCAGGCCAGCTGCAGGCCAATGCTAACTGTTGTCCCCAGGCTAACTGCAGGCCAATGCTAACTGTTCCATGTTGTCACCAAGCTAGCTGCAGAACAATGCTAACTGTTCCATATTGTCCTCAGGCCAGCTGCAGACCAATGCTAACTGTTGTCCTCAGGCTAGCTGCAGGCCAATGCTAACTGTTCCATGTTGTCCTCAGGCTAGCTGCAGGCCAATGCTAACTGTTCCATGTTGTCCTCAGGCTAACTGCAGGCCAATGCTAACTGTTGTCCCCAGGCCAGCTGCAGGCCAATGCTAACTCTTGTCCCCAGGCTAGCTGCAGGCCAATGCTAACTGTTGTCCCCAGGCCAGCTGCAGGCCAATGCTAACTCTAGTCCGCAGGCTAGCTGCAGACCAATGCTACCTGTTGTCCCCAGGCCAGCTGCAGGCCAATGCTAACTGTTGTCCCCAGGCCAGCTGCAGGCCATGCTAACTGTTGTCCCCAGGCTAGCTGCAGGCCAATGCTAACTGTTGTCCCCAGGCCAGCTGCAGGCCAATGCTAACTGTTGTCCCAAGGCCAGCTGCAGGCCAATGCTAACTGTTGTCCCCAGGCTAACTGCAGGCCAATGCTAACTGTTGTCCTCAGGCCAGCTGCAGACCAATGCTAACTGTTGTCCTCAGGCTAGCTGCAGGCCAATGCTAACTGTTCCATGTTGTCCTCAGGCTAGCTGCAGGCCAATGCTAACTGTTCCATGTTGTCCTCAGGCTAACTGCAGGCCAATGCTAACTGTTGTCCCCAGGCCAGCTGCAGGCCAATGCTAACTCTTGTCCCCAGGCTAGCTGCAGGCCAATGCTAACTGTTGTCCCCAGGCCAGCTGCAGGCCAATGCTAACTCTAGTCCGCAGGCTAGCTGCAGACCAATGCTACCTGTTGTCCCCAGGCCAGCTGCAGGCCAATGCTAACTGTTGTCCCCAGGCCAGCTGCAGGCCAATGCTAACTGTTGTCCCCAGGCTAGCTGCAGGCCAATGCTAACTGTTGTCCCCAGGCCAGCTGCAGGCCAATGCTAACTGTTGTCCCAAGGCCAGCTGCAGGCCAATGCTAACTGTTGTCCCCAGTCTAACTGCAGGCCAATGCTAACTAACTGTTGTCCCCAGGCCAGCTGCAGGCCAATGCTAACTCTTGTCCCCAGGCTAGCTGCAGGCCAATGCTAACTGTTGTCCCCAGGCCAGCAGCAGGCCAATGCTAACTCTAGTCCGCAGGCTAGCTGAAGACCAATGCTACCTGTTGTCCCCAGGCCAGCTGCAGGCCAATGCTAACTGTTGTCCCCAGGCCAGCTGCAGGCCAATGCTAACTGTTGTCCCCAGGCCAGCTGCAGGCCAATGCTAACTGTTGTCCCCAGGCCAATGCTAACTGTTGTCCCCAGGCCAGCTGCAGGCCAATGCTAACTGTTGTCCCCAGGCCAGCTGCAGGCCAATGCTAACTGTTGTCCCCAGGCTAGCTGCAGGCCAATGCTAATGTTGTCCCCAGGCTAGCTGTCCCCAGGCTCAGCAGCTGCAGGCCAATGCTAACTGTTGTCCCCAGGCTAACTGCAGGCCAATGCTAGCTGTTCCATGTTGTCACCAAGCTAGCTGCAGGCCAATGCTAACTGTTCCATGTTGTCCTCAGGCTAGCTGCAGGCCAATGCTAACTGTTCCATGTTGTCCTCAGGCCAGCTGCAGACCAATGCTAACTGTTGTCCTCAGGCTAGCTGCAGGCCAATGCTAACTGTTCCATGTTGTCCTCAGGCTAGCTGCAGGCCAATGCTAACTGTTCAATGTTGTCCTGAGGCTAACTGCAGGCCAATGCTAACTGTTCCATGTTGTCTTCAGGCCAGCTCCAGGCCAATGCTAACTGTTGTCCCCAGGCTAGCTGCAGGCCAATGCTAACTGTTGTCCCCAGGCTAGCTGCAGGCCAATGCTAACTGTTGTCCCCAGGCCAGCTGCAGGCCAATGCTAACTCTTGTCCCCAGGCTAGCTGCAGGCCAATGCTAACTGTTGTCCCCAGGCCAGCTGCAGGCCAATGCTAACTCTAGTCCGCAGGCTAGCTGAAGACCAATGCTACCTGTTGTCCCCAGGCCAGCTGCAGGCCAATGCTAACTGTTGTCCCCAGGCCAGCTGCAGGCCAATGCTAACTGTTGTCCCCAGGCCAGCTGCAGGCCAATGCTAACTGTTGTCCCCAGGCCAATGCTAACTGTTGTCCCCAGGCTAGCTGCAGGCCAATGCTAACTGTTGTCCCCAGGCTAGCTGCAGGCCAATGCTAACTGTTGTCCCCAGGCTAGCTGCAAGCCAATGCTAACTGTTCCATGTTGTCCTCAGGCTAGCTGCAGACCAATGCTAACTGTTGTCCTCAGGCTAGCTGCAGACCAATGCTAACTGTTCCATGTTGTCCTCAGGCTAGCTGCAGGCCAATGCTAACTGTTCCATGTTGTCCTCAGGCTAGCTGCAGGCCAATGCTAACTGTTCCATGTTGTCCTCAGGCTAACTGCAGGCCAATGCTAACTGTTCCATGTTGTCCTCAGGCCAGCTGCAGGCCAATGCTAACTGTTGTCCCCAGGCTAGCTGCAGGCCAATGCTTACTGTTGTCCCCAGGCTAGCTGCAGGCCAATGCTAACTGTTGTCCCCAGGCTAGCTGCAGGCCAATGCTAACTGTTGTCCCCAGGCCAGCTGCAGGCCAATGCTAACTCTTGTCCCCAGGCTAGCTGCAGGCCAATGCTAACTGTTGTCCCCAGGCCAGCTGCAGGCCAATGCTAACTGTTGTCCCCAGGCCAGCTGCAGGCCAATGCTAACTGTTGTCCCCAGGCCAGCTGCAGGCCAATGCTAACTGTTGTCCCCAGGCTAGCTGCAGGCCAATGCTAACTGTTGTCCCCAGGCCAGCTGCAGGCCAATGCTAACATGTTGTCACCAAGCTAGCTGCAGGCCAATGCTAACTGTTCCATGTTGTCCTCAGGCTAGCTGCAGACCAATGCTAACTGTTGTCCTCAGGCTAGCTGCAGGCCAATGCTAACTGTTCCATGTTGTCCTCAGGATAGCTGCAGGGCAATGCTAACTGTTGTCCCCAGGCCAGCTGCAGGCCAATGCTAACTGTTGTCCACAGGCCAGCTGCAGGCCAATGCTAACTGTTGTCCCCAGGCTAGCTGCAGGCCAATGCTAACTGTTGTCCCCAGGCCAGCTGCAGGCCAATGCTAACTGTTGTCCCCAGGCCAGCTGCAGGCCAATGCTAACTGTTGTCCCCAGGCCAGCTGCAGGCCAATGCTAACTGTTGTCCCCATGCCAGCTGCAGGCCAATGCTAACTGTTGTCCCCAGGCCAGCTGCAGGCCAATGCTAACTGTTGTCCCCAGGCTAGCTGCAGGCCAATGCTAACTGTTGTCCCCAGGCTAGCTGCAGGCCAATGCTAACATGTTGTCACCAAGCTAGCTGCAGGCCAATGCTAACTGTTCCATGTTGTCCTCAGGCTAGCTGCAGACCAATGCTAACTGTTGTCCTCAGGCTAGCTGCAGGCCAATGCTAACTGTTCCATGTTGTCCTCAGGATAGCTGCAGGCCAATGCTAACTGTTCCATGTTGTCCCCAGGCCAGCTGCAGGCCAATGCTAACTGTTGTCCCCAGGCCAGCTGCAGGCCAATGCTAACTGTTGTCCCCAGGCTAGCTGCAGGCCAATGCTAACTGTTGTCCCCAGGCCAGCTGCAGGCCAATGCTAACTGTTGTCCCCAGGCTAGCTGCAGGCCAATGCTAACTGTTCCATGTTGTCACCAAGCTAGCTGCAGGCCAATGCTAACTGTTCCATGTTGTCCTCAGGCTAGCTGCAGACCAATGCTAACTGTTGTCCTCAGGCTAGCTGCAGGCCAATGCTAACTGTTCCATGTTGTCCTCAGGATAGCTGCAGGGCAATGCTAACTGTTCCATGTTGTCCTCAGGATAGCTGCAGGGCAATGCTAACTGTTCCATGTTGTCCTCAGGCCAGCTGCAGACCAATGCTAACTGTTGTCCTCAGGCTAGCTGCAGGCCAATGCTAACTGTTCCATGTTGTCCTCAGGCTAGCTGCAGGCCAATGCTAACTGTTCCATGTTGTCCTCAGGCCAGCTGCAGACCAATGCTAACTGTTGTCCTCAGGCTAGCTGCAGGCCAATGCTAACTGTTCCATGTTGTCCTCAGGCTAGCTGCAGACCAATGCTAACTGTTGTCCTCAGGCTAGCTGCAGGCCAATGCTAACTGTTCCATGTTGTCCTCAGGATAGCTGCAGGCCAATGCTAACTGTTCCATGTTGTCCTCAGGCCAGCTGCAGGCCAATGCTAACTGTTCTATGTTGTCCTCAGGCCAGCTGCAGGCCAATGCGTACTGTGAGAACCCAGACATTGTGTTGGTGGGCAACAAGGCAGACCTGGCGGACCAGAGAGAGGTGCAGGAGAAGCACGCTAAGGAACTAGCCGACAAGTACGGGTGAGTATACGTGTAACGGATGTGAAACGGCTAGCTTAGTTAGCGGTGCGCGCTAAATAGCGTTTCAATCGGTGACGTCACTTGCTCTGAGACCTTGAAGTATTGGTTCCCCTTGCCGCGGCTTTTGTGGAGCGATGGGTAACAATGCTTCATGGGTGACTGTTGTAGATGTGTGCAGAGGGTCCCTGGTTCGTGCCCGGGTATGGGCGAGGCGACGGTCTAAAGTTATACTGTTACACACACACACACACACACACACACACACACACACACACACACACACACACACGGAAAAGAGAGAGCCAGAAACCACCGTCAGACCAAATCAAATGTATTTATATAGCCCTTCGTACATCAGCTGATATCTCAAAGTGCTGTACAGAAACCCAGCCTAACACCCCAAACAGCAAGCAATGCAGGTGTAGAAGCACGGTGGCTAGGAAAAACTCCCTAGAAAGGCCAAAACCTAGGAAGAAACCTAGAGAGGAACCAGGCTATGTGGGGTGGCCAGTCCTCTTCTGGCTTTGCCGGGTGGAGATTATAACAGAACATGGCCAAGATGTTCAAATGTTCATAAATGACCAGCATGGTCGAATAATAATAATAAGGCAGAACAGTTTAAACTGGAGCAGCAGCACGGCCAGGTGGACTGGGGACAGCAAGGAGTCATCATGTCAGACCTAATGACTATTAGTTCCGACTTCAACTGTACTTGCCTCAGAAGATCGACGACCGATGGCCTAACGTAAAGTAAAGTAGTCAAGGCAATGTGGCTTTTTACTGTTGCTGAGGCTGCAGTTATAGTGCCACTCATGACACGCTCTCACTCTCCACTACAGTCAGGGATTAATAGTCCCACTGAGGAAGTCTCCTCTGTCCTTTATGAGTGCTGGGCTTGTCATTCACAGGTGTGTGTGTGTGTGTGTGTGTGTGTGTGGTCATTGAGAGCTGTGCGTAAGGATACTTTGTGGTCTAGGGTGACCTGGTTGTTGTCTCTGTAGGGTACCCAGGTGTACCAGTGTAATGTGTTGTCTCTGTAGGGTCCCCAGGTGTACCAGTGTAATGTGTTGTCTCTGTAGGTTACCCAGGTGTACCAGTGTAATGTGTTGTCTCTGTAGGGTACCCAGGTGTACCAGTGTAATGTGTTGTCTCTGTAGGGTACCCAGGTGTACCAGTGTAATGTGTTGTCTCTGTAGGGTACCCAGGTGTACCAGTATAATGTGTTGTCTCTGTAGGGTACCCAGGTGTACCAGTGTAATGTGTTGTCTCTGTAGGTTACCCAGGTGTACCAGTGTAATGTGTTGTCTCTGTAGGGTACCCAGGTGTACCAGTGTAATGTGTTGTCTCTGTAGGGTCCCCAGGTGTACCAGTATAATGTGTTGTCTCTGTAGGGTCCCCAGGTGTACCCAGGTGTACCAGTATAATGTGTTGTCTCTGTAGGGTCCCCAGGTGTACCAGTGTAATGTGTTGTCTATGTAGGGTACCCAGGTGTACCAGTATAATGTGTTGTCTCTGTAGGGTCCCCAGGTGTACCAGTATAATGTGTTGTCTCTGTAGGGTCCCCAGGTGTACCCAGGTGTACCAGTATAATGTGTTGTCTCTGTAGGTTACCCAGGTGTACCAGTATAATGTGTTGTCTCTGTAGGGTCCCCAGGTGTACCAGTGTAATGTGTTGTCTCTGTAGGTTACCCAGGTGTACCAGTATAATGTGTTGTCTCTGTAGGGTCCCCAGGTGTACCCAGGTGTACCAGTGTAATGTGTTGTCTCTGTAGGGTCCCCAGGTGTACCCAGGTGTACCAGTGTAATGTGTTGTCTCTGTAGGTTACCCAGGTGTACCAGTGTAATGTGTTGTCTCTGTAGGGTCCCCAGGTGTACCAGTGTAATGTGTTGTCTCTGTAGGGTCCCCAGGTGTACCAGTATAATGTGTTGTCTCTGTAGGGTCCCCAGGTGTACCCAGGTGTACCAGTATAATGTGTTGTCTCTGTAGGGTACCCAGGTGTACCAGTATAATGTGTTGTCTCTGTAGGGTACCCAGGTGTACCCAGGTGTACCAGTGTAATGTGTTGTCTCTGTAGGGTACCCAGGTGTACCCAGGTGTACCAGTGTAATGTGTTGTCTCTGTAGGGTCCCCAGGTGTACCAGTATAATGTGTTGTCTCTGTAGGGTACCCAGGTGTACCAGTGTTGTCTCTGTAGGGTACCCAGGTGTACCAGTATAATGTGTTGTCTCTGTAGGGTCCCCAGGTGTACCAGTGTAATGTGTTGTCTCTGTAGGGTACCCAGGTGTACCAGTGTAATGTGTTGTCTCCGTAGGGTCCCCAGGTGTACCCAGGTGTACCAGTATAATGTGTTGTCTCTGTAGGGTACCCAGGTGTACCAGTGTAATGTGTTGTCTCTGTAGGGTCCCCAGGTGTACCAGTGTAATGTGTTGTCTCCGTAGGGTCCCCAGGTGTACCCAGGTGTACCAGTATAATGTGTTGTCTCTGTAGGGTCCCCAGGTGTACCAGTGTAATGTGTTGTCTCTGTAGGTTACCCAGGTGTACCCAGGTGTACCAGTATAATGTGTTGTCTCTGTAGGGTCCCCAGGTGTACCAGTGTAATGTGTTGTCTCTGTAGGGTCCCCAGGTGTACCAGTGTAATGTGTTGTCTCCGTAGGGTCCCCAGGTGTACCCAAGTGTACCAGTGTAATGTGTTGTCTCTGTAGGGTCCTCAGGTGTACCAGTGTAATGTGTTGTCTCTGTAGGGTACCCAGGTGTACCAGTGTAATGTGTTGTCTCTGTAGGGTACCCAGGTGTACCAGTGTTGTCTCTGTAGGGTACCCAGGTGTACCAGTATAATGTGTTGTCTCTGTAGGGTCCCCAGGTGTACCAGTATAATGTGTTGTCTCTGTAGGGTACCCAGGTGTACCAGTATAATGTGTTGTCTCTGTAGGGTACCCAGGTGTACCAGTATAATGTGTTGTCTCTGTAGGGTACCCAGGTGTACCAGTGTAATGTGTTGTCTCTGTAGGGTCCCCAGGTGTACCAGTATAATGTGTTGTCTCTGTAGGGTACCCAGGTGTACCCAGGTGTACCAGTGTAATGTGTTGTCTCTGTAGGGTACCCAGGTGTACCAGTATAATGTGTTGTCTCTGTAGGGTACCCAGGTGTACCCAGGTGTACCAGTGTAATGTGTTGTCTCTGTAGGGTACCCAGGTGTACCCAGGTGTACCAGTGTAATGTGTTGTCTCTGTAGGGTACCCAGGTGTACCAGTATAATGTGTTGTCTCTGTAGGGTACCCAGGTGTACCAGTGTTGTCTCTGTAGGGTCCCCAGGTGTACCAGTATAATGTGTTGTCTCTGTAGGGTCCCCAGGTGTACCAGTGTAATGTGTTGTCTCTGTAGGGTACCCAGGTGTACCAGTATAATGTGTTGTCTCTGTAGGGTCCCCAGGTGTACCAGTGTTGTCTCTGTAGGGTACCCAGGTGTACCAGTATAATGTGTTGTCTCTGTAGGGTCCCCAGGTGTACCAGTGTAATGTGTTGTCTCTGTAGGTTACCCAGGTGTACCCAGGTGTACCAGTATAATGTGTTGTCTCTGTAGGGTCCCCAGGTGTACCAGTGTAATGTGTTGTCTCTGTAGGTTACCCAGGTGTACCCAGGTGTACCAGTATAATGTGTTGTCTCTGTAGGGTCCCCAGGTGTACCAGTATAATGTGTTGTCTCTGTAGGGTACCCAGGTGTACCAGTGTAATGTGTTGTCTCTGTAGGGTCCCCAGGTGTACCAGTATAATGTGTTGTCTCTGTAGGGTCCCCAGGTGTACCAGTGTAATGTGTTGTCTCTGTAGGGTACCCAGGTGTACCAGTGTAATGTGTTGTCTCTGTAGGGTACCCAGGTGTACCAGTGTTGTCTCTGTAAGGTACCCAGGTGTACCAGTATAATGTGTTGTCTCTGTAGGGTCCCCAGGTGTACCAGTGTAATGTGTTGTCTCTGTAGGGTCCCCAGGTGTACCAGTATAATGTGTTGTCTCTGTAGGGTCCCCAGGTGTCCCCAGGTGTACCAGTATAATGTGTTGTCTCTGTAGGGTACCCAGGTGTACCAGTGTAATGGGTTGTCTCTGTAGGGTCCCCAGGTGTACCAGTATAATGTGTTGTCTCTGTAGGGTACCCAGGTGTACCAGTGTAATGTGTTGTCTCTGTAGGGTCCCCAGGTGTACCAGTATAATGTGTTGTCTCTGTAGGGTCCCCAGGTGTACCCAGGTGTACCAGTGTAATGTGTTGTCTCTGTAGGGTCCCCAGGTGTACCAGTGTAATGTGTTGTCTCTGTAGGGTCCCCAGGTGTACCAGTGTAATGTGTTGTCTCTGTAGGGTACCCAGGTGTACCAGTATAATGTGTTGTCTCTGTAGGGTACCCAGGTGTACCAGTGTTGTCTCTGTAGGGTCCCCAGGTGTACCAGTATAATGTGTTGTCTCTGTAGGGTACCCAGGTGTACCAGTGTAATGTGTTGTCTCTGTAGGGTACCCAGGTGTACCAGTATAATGTGTTGTCTCTGTAGGGTACCCAGGTGTACCAGTGTAATGTGTTGTCTCTGTAGGGTACCCAGGTGTACCAGTATAATGTGTTGTCTCTGTAGGGTACCCAGGTGTACCCAGGTGTACCAGTGTAATGTGTTGTCTCTGTAGGGTCCCCAGGTGTACCAGTATAATGTGTTGTCTCTGTAGGGTCCCCAGGTGTACCAGTATAATGTGTTGTCTCTGTAGGGTCCCCAGGTGTACCAGTGTAATGTGTTGTCTCTGTAGGGTACCCAGGTGTACCAGTATAATGTGTTGTCTCTGTAGGGTACCCAGGTGTACCAGTGTTGTCTCTGTAGGGTACCCAGGTGTACCAGTATAATGTGTTGTCTCTGTAGGGTCCCCAGGTGTACCAGTATAATGTGTTGTCTCTGTAGGGTACCCAGGTGTACCAGTATAATGTGTTGTCTCTGTAGTGTACCCAGGTGTACCCAGGTGTACCAGTGTAATGTGTTGTCTCTGTAGGGTCCCCAGGTGTACCAGTATAATGTGTTGTCTCTGTAGGGTACCCAGGTGTACCAGTGTTGTCTCTGTAGGGTACCCAGGTGTACCAGTACAATGTGTTGTCTCTGTAGGGTACCCAGGTGTACCAGTATAATGTGTTGTCTCTGTAGGGTACCCAGGTGTACCAGTGTAATGTGTTGTCTCTGTAGGGTCCCCAGGTGTACCAGTATAATGTGTTGTCTCTGTAGGGTCCCCAGGTGTACCAGTGTAATGTGTTGTCTCTGTAGGGTCCCCAGGTGTACCCAGGTGTACCAGTATAATGTGTTGTCTCTGTAGGGTCCCCAGGTGTACCCAGGTGTACCAGTATAATGTGTTGTCTCTGTAGGTTCCCCAGGTGTACCCAGGTGTACCAGTGTAATGTGTTGTCTCTGTAGGGTACCCAGGTGTACCAGTGTAATGTGTTGTCTCTGTAGGGTACCCAGGTGTACCCAGGTGTACCAGTGTAATGTGTTGTCTCTGTAGGGTACCCAGGTGTACCAGTATAATGTGTTGTCTCTGTAGGGTACCCAGGTGTACCAGTATAATGTGTTGTCTCTGTAGGGTCCCCAGGTGTACCAGTATAATGTGTTGTCTCTGTAGGGTACCCAGGTGTACCAGTATAATGTGTTGTCTCTGTAGGGTCCCCAGGTGTACCAGTATAATGTGTTGTCTCTGTAGGGTACCCAGGTGTACCCAGGTGTACCAGTGTAATGTGTTGTCTCTGTAGGGTACCCAGGTGTACCAGTGTAATGTGTTGTCTCTGTAGGGTCCCCAGGTGTACCAGTATAATGTGTTGTCTCTGTAGGGTACCCAGGTGTACCAGTATAATGTGTTGTCTCTGTAGGGTACCCAGGTGTACCAGTGTTGTCTCTGTAGGGTACCCAGGTGTACCAGTATAATGTGTTGTCTCTGTAGGGTACCCAGGTGTACCAGTGTAATGTGTTGTCTCTGTAGGGTACCCAGGTGTACCAGTATAATGTGTTGTCTCTGTAGGGTACCCAGGTGTACCAGTATAATGTGTTGTCTCTGTAGGGTACCCAGGTGTACCCAGGTGTACCAGTGTAATGTGTTGTCTCTGTAGGGTCCCCAGGTGTACCAGTATAATGTGTTGTCTCTGTAGGGTACCCAGGTGTACCAGTATAATGTGTTGTCTCTGTAGGGTACCCAGGTGTACCAGTGTTGTCTCTGTAGGGTACCCAGGTGTACCAGTATAATGTGTTGTCTCTGTAGGGTACCCAGGTGTACCCAGGTGTACCAGTATAATGTGTTGTCTCTGTAGGGTACCCAGGTGTACCAGTATAATGTGTTGTCTCTGTAGGTTACCCAGGTGTACCAGTATAATGTGTTGTCTCTGTAGTGTACCCAGGTGTACCCAGGTGTACCAGTGTAATGTGTTGTCTCTGTAGGGTCCCCAGGTGTACCAGTATAATGTGTTGTCTCTGTAGGGTACCCAGGTGTACCAGTGTTGTCTCTGTAGGGTACCCAGGTGTACCAGTACAATGTGTTGTCTCTGTAGGGTCCCCAGGTGTACCAGTGTAATGTGTTGTCTCTGTAGGGTACCCAGGTGTACCAGTGTAATGTGTTGTCTCTGTAGGGTCCCCAGGTGTACCAGTATAATGTGTTGTCTCTGTAGGGTCCCCAGGTGTACCAGTGTAATGTGTTGTCTCTGTAGGGTCCCCAGGTGTCCCCAGGTGTACCAGTATAATGTGTTGTCTCTGTAGGGTCCCCAGGTGTACCCAGGTGTACCAGTATAATGTGTTGTCTCTGTAGGGTCCCCAGGTGTACCAGTATAATGTGTTGTCTCTGTAGGTTACCCAGGTGTACCAGTGTAATGTGTTGTCTCTGTAGGGTACCCAGGTGTACCAGTGTAATGTGTTGTCTCTGTAGGGTACCCAGGTGTACCCAGGTGTACCAGTATAATGTGTTGTCTCTGTAGGGTCCCCAGGTGTACCCAGGTGTACCAGTATAATGTGTTGTCTCTGTAGGGTACCCAGGTGTACCAGTATAATGTGTTGTCTCTGTAGTGTACCCAGGTGTACCCAGGTGTACCAGTGTAATGTGTTGTCTCTGTAGGGTACCCAGGTGTACCAGTACAATGTGTTGTCTCTGTAGGGTCCCCAGGTGTACCAGTGTAATGTGTTGTCTCTGTAGGGTACCCAGGTGTACCCAGGTGTACCAGTATAATGTGTTGTCTCTGTAGGGTCCCCAGGTGTACCCAGGTGTACCAGTATAATGTGTTGTCTCTGTAGGGTACCCAGGTGTACCCAGGTGTACCAGTATAATGTGTTGTCTCTGTAGGGTCCCCAGGTGTACCCAGGTGTACCAGTATAATGTGTTGTCTCTGTAGGGTACCCAGGTGTACCAGTATAATGTGTTGTCTCTGTAGGGTACCCAGGTGTACCAGTGTAATGTGTTGTCTCTGTAGGGTCCCCAGGTGTACCAGTATAATGTGTTGTCTCTGTAGTGTACCCAGGTGTACCCAGGTGTACCAGTGTAATGTGTTGTCTCTGTAGGGTCCCCAGGTGTACCAGTATAATGTGTTGTCTCTGTAGTGTACCCAGGTGTACCCAGGTGTACCAGTGTAATGTGTTGTCTCTGTAGGGTCCCCAGGTGTACCAGTATAATGTGTTGTCTCTGTAGGGTCCCCAGGTGTACCAGTATAATGTGTTGTCTCTGTAGGGTACCCAGGTGTACCAGTGTAATGTGTTGTCTCTGTAGGGTCCCCAGGTGTACCAGTATAATGTGTTGTCTCTGTAGGGTACCCAGGTGTACCAGTGTTGTCTCTGTAGGGTACCCAGGTGTACCCAGGTGTACCCAGGTGTACCCAGGTGTACCAGTATAATGTGATAATGATTTACTTTTTTAGTCCCTCTGTTGTTGTTTGTTTTACAATATTGTTCTTGATTTATATTGTACTTGAGAAAACATTTTTGAGTGAGAAGTAGTTTATTTTTCTCAGTGACTAGTAGCTCCATAGAGGATACATTCTCTCTGATGTGATCTGGGTTCTTGGTCCTGTCTGATCTCGGTTCTCTGTTCAGACAGGACAGGGTTCTGTATGTGCTGTCTGATCTGGGTTCTGTATGTGTCCTGTCTGATCTGGGTTCTGTGTGTGACCTATGTGATCTGGGTTCTGTATGTTCTGTCTGATGTGGGTTCTATATGTCCTGTCTGATGTGGGTTCTGTATGTCCTGTCTGATGTGGGTTCTGTATGTCCTGTCTGATGTGGTTCTGTATGTCCTGTCTGATGTGGGTTCTGTATGTGTCCTGTCTGATGTGGGTTCTGTATGTCCTGTCTGATGTGGTTCTGTATGTCCTGTCTGATGTGGGTTCTGTATTTGTCCTGTCTGATCTGGGTTCTGTATGTCCTGTCTGATGTGGGTTCTGTATGTCCTGTCTGATCTGGGTTCTGTATGTGTCCTGTCTGATCTGGGTTCTGTATGTAATGTCTGATGTGGGTTCTGTATGTCCCCTGTCTGATGTGGGTTCTGTATGTGTCCTGTCTGATCTGGGTTCTGTATGTCCTGTCTGATGTGGTTCTGTAATGTGTCCTGTCTGATGTGGTTCTGTATGTGTCCAGTCTGATGTGGTTCTGTATGTCCTGTCTGATGTGGTTCTGTATGTCCTGTCTGATGTGGTTCTGTATGTCCTGTCTGATGTGGTTCTGTATGTCCTGTCTGATGTGGTTCTGTATGTCCTGTCTGATGTGTTCTGTATGTCCTGTCTGATGTGGTTCTGTATGTCCTGTCTGATGTGGTTCTGTATGTCCTGTCTGATGTGGTTCTGTATGTCCTGTCTGATGTGGTTCTGTATGTGTGGTTCTGTATGTCCTGTCTGATGTGGTTCTGTATGTCCTGTCTGATGTGGTTCTGTATGTCCTGTCTGATCTGGGTTCTGTATGTCCTGTCTGATCTGGGTTCTGTATATCCTGTCTGTGTGGTTCTGTAGGTCCTGTCTGATGTGGTTCTGTATGTCCTGTCTGATGTGGGTTCTGTATATCCTGTCTGATGTGGTTCTGTATGTCCTGTCTGATGTGGTTCCCATATCCTGTCTGATGTGGTTCTGTATGTCCTGTCTGATGTGGTTCTGTATGTCCTGTCTGATGTGGTTCTGTATGTCCTGTCTGATGTGGTTTATATCCTGTCTGATGTGGTTCTGTATATCCTGTCTGATGTGGTTCTGTATGTCCTGTCTGATGTGGTTCTGTATGTCCTGTCTGATGTGGTTCTGTATGTCCTGTCTGATCTGGGTTCTGTGTCCCCTGTCTGATGTGGGTTCTGTATGTCCCCAGGTGTCTGATGTGGGTTCTGTATGTGTCCTGTCTGATCTGGGTTCTGTATGTCCTGTCTGATGTGGTTCTGTATGTGTCCTGTCTGATGTGGTTCTGTATGTCCCCTGTCTGATGTGGGTTCTGTATGTGTCCTGTCTGATCTGGGTTCTGTATGTCCTGTCTGATGTGGGTTCTGTATATCCTGTCTGATGTGGTTCTGTATGTCCTGTCTGATGTGGTTCTGTATATCCTGTCTGATGTGGTTCTGTATGTCCTGTCTGATGTGGTTCTGTATGTCCTGTCTGATGTGGTTCTGTATGTCCTGTCTGATGTGGTTCTGTATATCCTGTCTGATGTGGTTCTGTATATCCTGTCTGATGTGGTTCTGTATGTCCTGTCTGATGTGGTTCTGTATGTCCTGTCTGATCTGGGTTCTGTATGTGTCCTGTCTGATCTGGGTTCTGTATGTCCTGTCTGATGTGGGTTCTGTATGTCCCCTGTCTGATGTGGGTTCTGTATGTCCCCTGTCTGATGTGGGTTCTGTATGTGTCCTGTCTGATCTGGGTTCTGTGTCCTGTCTGATGTGGTTCTGTATGTGTCCTGTCTGATGTGGTTCTGTATGTGTCCTGTCTGATGTGGTTCTGTATGTCCTGTCTGATGTGGTTCTGTATGTCCTGTCTGATGTGGTTCTGTATGTCCTGTCTGATGTGGTTCTGTATGTCCTGTCTGATGTGGTTCTGTATGTCCTGTCTGATGTGGTTCTGTATGTCCTGTCTGATGTGGTTCTGTATGTCCTGTCTGATGTGGTTCTGTATGTCCTGTCTGATGTGGTTCTGTATGTCCTGTCTGATGTGGTTCTGTATGTCCTGTCTGATGTGGTTCTGTATGTCCTGTCTGATGTGGTTCTGTATGTCCTGTCTGATGTGGTTCTGTATGTCCTGTCTGATCTGGGTTCTGTATGTCCTGTCTGATGTGGGTTCTGTATATCCTGTCTGATGTGGTTCTGTATGTCCTGTCTGATGTGGTTCTGTATGTCCTGTCTGATGTGGGTTCTGTATGTCCTGTCTGATGTGGTTCTGTATGTCCTGTCTGATGTGGTTCTGTATATCCTGTCTGATGTGGTTCTGTATGTCCTGTCTGATGTGGTTCTGTATGTCCTGTCTGATGTGGTTCTGTATGTCCTGTCTGATGTGGGTTCTGTATGTCCTGTCTGATGTGGTTCTGTATATCTGTCTGATGTGGTTCTGTATGTCCTGTCTGATGTGGTTCTGTATGTCCTGTCTGATGTGGTTCTGTATGTCCTGTCTGATGTGGTTCTGTATATCCTGTCTGATGTTGTTCTGTATGTCCTGTCTGATGTGGTTCTCTATGTCCTGTCTGATGTGGTTCTGTATGTCCTGTCTGATGTGGTTCTGTATGTCCTGTCTGATGTGGTTCTGTATGTCCTGTCTGATGTGGTTCTGTATGTCCTGTCTGATGTGGTTCTGTATATCCTGTCTGATGTGGTTCTGTATGTCCTGTCTGATGTGGTTCTGTATGTCCTGTCTGATGTGGTTCTGTATGTCCCCTGTCTGATGTGGTTCTGTATGTCCTGTCTGATGTGGGTTTTGTAGGTCCTGTCTGATCTGGGTTCTGTATGTCCTGTCTGATCTGGGTTCTGTATGTCCTGTCTGATGTGGGTTCTGTATGTCCCCTGTCTGATGTGGGTTCTGTATGTGTCCTGTTCTGATCTGGGTTCTGTATGTCCTGTCTGATGTGGTTCTGTATATCCTGTCTGATGTGGTTCTGTTTGTCCCCTGTAGGATCCCGTACTTTGAGACGTCGGCAGCGACGGGGTCTGAGGTGGACAAGGCGGTCATCACTCTGCTAGACCTGGTCATGAAGAGGATGGAGCAGTGTGTCGACAAGCCCACCGCCGATCCCGCCAACGGGGGAGGAGCCACCAAGCTGGAGGACGCTGCGCCTGACCAGAAGAAGTGTGCATGCTAGACCTCTAGCCTCTTCCACGTCCCCTTCTCCCTACTCTGGTTGGTCCTCTAGTGCGCCCTCTGGTGGCCAGACGCAGAAGGGCAGCAGCGTGGCCACAGCATGATGTGTGAGGGGGCAGCTCAGTCAGCCACACTGCAATGGGGGTTGTGGTTCTGGCCTTGCATGGCCTGTGTGTACTGTGCTGGGCCTGGCTATGTGTCTCTCCTGCCTGTCCTGTGTTGTGTTGTATTGTGTCCCAATTGTCACCCTGTTCCCTTACATAGGGCATTACATTTGACCAGAGCCTATAAGGTGTGCACTATGTACATTGCCTTGGACATAATGGACAAGACAGCGGGACGAGCCGAGTTCATTATCTCCTCGGTAATGTACAGAACGGAGGCGTTTATCCCGCTTATACCACAGTTGCCAAAGAAAACAATACTAAAGCACACATTTTCTGGTGGAAATGTTTTCATAGATATTTTTTTTTGAATGGATTAAAAGTCAAATTAATACTTTTTCCATCCTCCCATGAAACCTGATTTGTTAGTCCGTTGCCAGAGATACGACTCTGTTGCTCATTCGTTCTGTTCTATGGACGTTTTTATTCGGTTGCCATGCTGACTTGCTTGCTAGCTAGTGAACTATTTTTTTTTTAACACAAAATCACATCAACCCTCTGCAGCCAGAATACCGGTATAGTAGCTGTGTTTGCTGTTTTCTAGTGACAATTCATTTGGATAACATCCATAACAATGAGCTGATGATGACGATGATGATGAGGATGAGGAAGAGCGATTTTGGCATTGAATAGTTTGCGTTCGCGTCAGGACACAGTTCGTTATGAGGAGAGCGCATTGCATAGTTACATTTTGAGTCATTTGGCAGACAGTCTTGCTCAAGGGCACATTGTTCACCTAGTCCGCTCGGGGATTGGAACCAGCGACCTTTCGGTTAACTTCTAGGCTAGCTGCCGCCCTTATCGAACACGGCAAACACTAGGCTTGAACGTAGCTAAACAGTTTGTTGCTAGCAAACATGCCAATGTGACCAATCGAATTTAACAATATCAGTTGCTGAAAACAGCTGTTAAAAATAGAAAAGTGGGCGGGTTTGACAGCATAGCTCCACTTGCTTCATGATTGCAACATTGAAGGCCCGGGAAAAATGTATGTTCATCACTCACCACGTTAGGTTCATCAGAGGTCTCTGCGAA
The DNA here is from genome assembly GCF_023373465.1 of Oncorhynchus keta. Lineage (NCBI taxonomy): Eukaryota > Metazoa > Chordata > Actinopteri > Salmoniformes > Salmonidae > Oncorhynchus > Oncorhynchus keta. Next base: position 6,397,964 of record NC_068429.1, on the reverse strand, counting down.
AAAGAAAATAAATGAATGCTAGCTAGCTAGTTAGCTATGTTTTTCCTTGTTGGACCTGCGTTTACAATGTATCCAATATCGGTTTGTGTGGTTGTTGGTTTATCTTTCTGTAACTACAGTCTGCTTGTGTAGTGCTTTATAATGCGTCATGATCAGGTAGGTATCCCATATATATCTGTCCCAGAGACATCTGTCTTCTATATTTGGTTTTAATGCCCATTCTAGAATGCCCTTCTAGCCAATCAGAAACGAGTATTCAACAATGCTGTGGTATAAATAGGGAATAGGTTGCCATTTGGGACGAAAGCCTGGCCTATCGGAGGCCTATGTTTTATAAAACTTTATATCCTCATGTTGTTTACAAGTATTTGTCCAATCTAATCTCCTGCCTTGGCTTCTAAGGTCCCATCCATACAGTACCAATATTAAAATCGAATCTACTGCCTTGGCTTCTAAGGCCCCATCCATACAGTACCAATATTAAAATCTAATCTCCTGCCTTGGCTTCTAAGGCCCCATCCATACAGTACCAATATTAACATCTAATCTACTGCCTTGGCTTCTAAGGCCCCATCCATACAGTACCAATATTAAAATCTAATCTCCTGCCTTGGCTTCTAAGGCCCCATCCATACAGTACCAATATTAAAATCTAATCTCCTGCCTTGGCTTCTAAGGCCCCATCCATACAGTACCAATATTAAAATCTAATCTACTGCCTTGGCTTCTAAGGCCCCATCCATACAGTACCAATATTAAAATCTAATCTCCTGCCTTGGCTTCTAAGGTCCCATCCATACGGTACCAATATTAACATTATAAAGCATTTATATATGATTTTTAAATTTAAAGTAGAGCTGTATGTTTATTAACTTTCTTTTGTTTTAGATCAGATTGTTATTATTATTATTACAGTAAATCTAATCCGTTAGATCACGGTTCAACACACATTAAATTTAGGTAAAGTAAAATTAAATTTACAGTAAATGTGATCCCCCATTTAACAGTACTGTTTGACAACCGCCGTGTATAGCTAAATGTGCATAAAAGACAGTAAGGTATGATCAACTTTATGATATTATAATATCACTCAGTCAAGACTGATATAATATTACTGTCAGGAAAATACATCGTCAAGCTGTAAATATCTCATTGATGATAACTGCTGTCTGTCTGTCTGTCTGTCTCTGTCTGTCTCTGTCTGTCTGTCTGTCTGTCTGTCTGTCTGTCTCTGTCTGTCTCTGTCTGTGTCTGTCTGTCTGTCTGTCTGTCTGTCTGTCTGTCTGTCTGTCTGTCTGTCTGTCTGTCTGTCTGTCTGTCTGTCTGTCTGTCTGTCTGTCTGTCTCTGTCTGTCTGTCTGTGTCTGTCTGTCTGTCTCTGTCTGTCTGTCTGTCTCTGTCTGTCTGTCTCTGTCTGTCTCTGTCTGTCTGTCTCTGTCTGACTCTGTCTGACTCTGTCTGTCTGACTCTGTCTGTCTGACTCTGTCTGTGCCAAAATTAACTGGTCACATACACATATTTTGCCTATATTATTTTGGGTGTAGCGAAATGCTTGTGTTCCTAGCTCCAACAGTGCAGTAATATCTAACCAGGTCAGGGGTGTCTGTCTGTCTGTGGCCTTTTGACATCCCTAGCGACTAATCTCGTGTGACAGACTTTAACATCAAATCTAGCTACAGTAGTTGGCTAGTGCACGCAATATGTAGTTCTGTGTTCCGTGAGGATGTTGCTATGGAATGTAGTTCTGTGTTCCGTGAGGATGTTGCTATGGAATGTAGTTCTGTGTTCCGTGAGGATGTTGCTATGGAATGTAGTTCTGTGTTCCGTGAGGATGTTGCTATGGAATGTAGTTCTGTGTTCCGTGAGGATGTTGCTATGGAATGTAGTTCTGTGTTCCGTGAGGATGTCGCTATGGAATGTAGTTCTGTGTTCCGTGAGGATGTCGCTATGGAATGTAGTTCTGTGTTCCGTGAGGATGTTGCTATGGAATGTAGTTCTGTGTTCCGTGAGGATGTTGCTATGGAATGTAGTTCTGTGTTCCGTGAGGATGTTGCTATGGAATGTAGTTCTGTGTTCCGTGAGGATGTTGCTATGGAATGTAGTTCTGTGTTTCCCGTGAGGATGTTGCTATGGAATGTAGTTCTGTGTTCCGTGAGGATGTCGCTATGGAATGTAGCATGGCCACATCTACCAGCTTTTACAGGAGATTGCTCCACTTCGCACGGCCTGGCGAGCGACAACACAAGTGTTCGACAACCATTGCTCCCCACCCCCCACCACTTCTTACACCTGAATGTAACATCCTCAACTTTTCTATAACACAATAATAACATGATGGTACATAGGGACCAAGACAGACAGGCAGTCCGTGTTAACAACTAGTATTGTGTTTAAGACAAGACAAAAGTCCATAATGTAGTATATGTTCTGTATATAACTGATGTGGATTTATTGTTTAATAAACCTGATTGGAGGACATGTTTGTCTTTAAAAAAAGGAGTCTGTGGTGTAGCCTACTGGTTGTTGTATAACTTGGTGAGAAAATGGTATTCCTTACAATGGAGTTTGGCTGCGATTTTTTTTTTTTAGTTTTATCCGGTTATAAGAGATTGTCTTGATTCACATACCATCGTGGATTTAAAAAAAAAAAAATGTTTTTTTTTTAAACAATTTAAATAGAGGAGGTGATGTCAGAGACAAGTAGAATAGTTCTGCAGAGTAACTCTCATCTTCTCTCACATTTGGTGTTTACTATTACCAGTAAGAATCTTCTTTGGTGATCAATGGTGCCAACTTCCATACCGTATTTCTTAAAACGACAAATAACAGTGTACGTTATCTTTTCACATCCTGAATTGAGTCATATTGTGTGTGCTGTAAAGCATGCTACCCTTAGCCAGTCTTTAGTGTAGTTGGTAGTCTCTACCAGTTACTGTAGCTACTGCTTAATCTGAACACCCAGAGAAATAGACGGTTCCATGGAGAACCTCAGTACAGTTTGAGGAAGAGCAGCCTAAGGTGACTGCGTCACTGTGATGTTCGTGATGCATGTTCATTTGCATCAGAGGAAAAGCTGAATCAGATTTCTCTCATTCAATCTAGTGTGCATTTTAGATTTAGAATCAACGGCTCTGAGTTGTTGTTGTTGTTAGCCAACCAGTCAAACCGTGCCTAGTGCCAAACCAGGCCTAGTGCCAAACCAAGCCTAGTGCCAAACCAGGCCTAGTGCCAAACCTAGTGCCAAACCAAGCCTAGTGCCAAACCAGGCCTAGTGCCAAACCAGGCCTAGTGCCAAACCAGGCCTAGTGCCAAACCAGGCCTAGTGCCAAACCTAGTGCCAAACCAGGCCTAGTGCCAAACCAGGCCTAGTGCCAAACCAGGCCTAGTGCCAAACCAGGCCTAGTGCCAAACCAGGCCTAGTGCCAAACCAGGCCTAGTGCCAAACCTAGTGCCAAACCAGGCCAAATCAGGCCTAGTGCCAAACCTAGTGCCAAGCCTAGTGCCAAGCCTAGTGCCAAACCAAGCCTAGTGCCAAGCCAAGTGCCAAACCAGGCCTAGTGCCAAGCCTAGTGCCAAGCCTAGTGCCAAACCAGGCCTAGTGCCAAACCAGGCCTAGTGCCAAACCAAGCCTAGTGCCAAACCAGGCCTAGTGCCAAACCTAGTGCCAAACCAAGCCTAGTGCCAAACCAGGCCTAGTGCCAAACCAGGCCTAGTGCCAAACCAAGCCTAGTGCCAAACCAGGCCTAGTGCCAAACCAGGCCTAGTGCCAAACCAGGCCTAGTGCCAAACCAGGCCTAGTGCCAAACCAGGCCTAGTGCCAAACCAAGCCTAGTGCCAAACCAAGCCTAGTGCCAAACCTAGTGCCAAACCAGGCCTAGTGCCAAACCAGGCCTAGTGCCAAACCAGGCCTAGTGCCAAACCTAGTGCCAAACCAGGCCTAGTGCCAAACCAGGCCTAGTGCCAAACCTAGTGCCAAACCAAGCCTAGTGCCAAACCAAGCCTAGTGCCAAACCATGCCTAGTGCCAAGCCTAGTGCCAAGCCTAGTGCCAAACCAAGCCTAGTGCCAAACCAGGCCTAGTGCCAAACCAAGCCTAGTGCCAAACCAGGCCTAGTGCCAAACCAGGCCTAGTGCCAAACCAAGCCTAGTGCCAAACCAGGCCTAGTGCCAAGCCTAGTGCCAAACCAAGCCTAGTGCCAAACCAGGCCTAGTGCCAAACCAGGCCTAGTGCCAAACCAGGCCTAGTGCCAAACCTAGTGCCAAACCAAGCCTAGTGCCAAGCCAAGTGCCAAACCAGGCCTAGTGCCAAGCCTAGTGCCAAGCCTAGTGCCAAGCCTAGTGCCAAACCAGGCCTAGTGCCAAACCAAGCCTAGTGCCAAACCAAGCCTAGTGCCAAACCAAGCCTAGTGCCAAACCAGGCCTAGTGCCAAGCCTAGTGCCAAACCAAGCCTAGTGCCAAACCAGGCCTAGTGCCAAACCAGGCCTAGTGCCAAACCAGGCCTAGTGCCAAACCAGGCCTAGTGCCAAACCTAGTGCCAAACCAGGCCTAGTGCCAAACCAGGCCTAGTGCCAAACCATGCCTAGTGCCAAGCCTAGTGCCAAGCCTAGTGCCAAGCCTAGTGCCAAACCAAGCCTAGTGCCAAGCCAAGTGCCAAACCAGGCCTAGTGCCAAGCCTAGTGCCAAGCCTAGTGCCAAGCCTAGTGCCAAACCAGGCCTAGTGCCAAACCAGGCCTAGTGCCAAACCAGGCCTAGTGCCAAACCTAGTGCCAAACCTGGCCTAGTGCCAAACCAGGCCTAGTGCCAAACCAAGCCTAGTGCCAAACCAGGCCTAGTGCCAAACCAGGCCTAGTGCCAAGCCTAGTGCCAAACCAAGCCTAGTGCCAAACCATGCCTAGTGCCAAACCAAGCCTAGTGCCAAACCAGGCCTAGTGCCAAACCAAGCCTAGTGCCAAACCAGGCCTAGTGCCAAACCAGGCCTAGTGCCAAACCAGGCCTAGTGCCAAACCAGGCCTAGTGCCAAACCAGGCCTAGTGCCAAACCAAGCCTAGTGCCAAACCAAGCCTCGTGCCAAACCAGGCCTAGTGCCAAACCAGGCCTAGTGCCAAACCAGGCCTAGTGCCAAACCAGGCCTAGTGCCAAACCTAGTGCCAAACCTGGCCTAGTGCCAAACCAGGCCTAGTGCCAAACCAGGCCTAGTGCCAAACCAGGCCTAGTGCCAAACCAGGCCTAGTGCCAAAAGCCTAGTGCCAAACCTGGGCCTAGTGCCAAACCTGGGCCTAGTGCCAAACCAAGCCTAGTGCCAAACCAGGCCTAGTGCCAAACCAGGCCTAGTGCCAAACCAGGCCTAGTGCCAAACCAGGCCTAGTGCCAAACCAGGCCTCGTGCCAAACCAGGCCTAGTGCCAAACCAAGCCTAGTGCCAAGCCTAGTGCCAAACCAGGCCTAGTGCCAAACCAGGCCTAGTGCCAAACCAGGCCTCGTGCCAAACCAGGCCTAGTGCCAAGCCTAGTGCCAAGCCTTGTGCCAAACCAGGCCTAGTGCCAAACCAGGCCTCGTGCCAAACCAGGCCTAGTGCCAAACCAAGCCTAGTGCCAAAACATGCCTAGTGCCAACCCAAGCCTAGTGCCAAACCATGCCTAGTGCCAACCCAAGCCTAGTGCCAACCCAAGCCTAGTGCCAACCCAAGCCTAGTGCCAACCCAAGCCTAGTGCCAACCCAAGCCTAGTGCCAAACCTGGGCCTAGTGCCAAACCTGGGCCTAGTGCCAAACCTGGGCCTAGTGCCAAACCTGGGCCTAGTGCCAAACCAGGCCTAGTGCCAAACCAGGCCTAATGCCAAACCAAGCCTAATGCCACACAAAGCCTAGTGCCATTCCAGGCCTAGTGCCATTCCAGGCCCAGTGCCAAACCAGGCCTAGTGCCAAACCAAGCCTAGTGCCAAACCAAGTGCCAAACCTAGTGCCAAACCAGGCCTAGTGCCAAACCATGCCTAGTGCCAAACCTAGTGCCAAACCAGGCCTAGTGCCAAACCAGGCCTAGTGCCAAACCAGGCCTAGTGCCAAGCCAGGCCTAGTGCCAAACCAGGCCTAGTGCCAAACCAGGCCTAGTGCCAAGCCTAGTGCCAAACCTGGGCCTAGTGCCAAACCATGCCGAGTGCCAAACCAAGCCTAGTGCCAAACCAGGCCTAGTGCCAAACCAGGCCTAGTGCCAAACCAGGCCTAGTGCCAAACCAGGCCTAGTGCCAAACCAAGCCTAGTGCCAAACCAGGCCTAGTGCCAAACCAGGCCTAGTGCCAAACCAAGCCTAGTGCCAAGCCTAGTGCCAAGCCTAGTGCCAAGCCTAGTGCCAAAACATGCCTAGTGCCAACCCATGCCTAGTGCCAACCCATGCCTAGTGCCAACCCATGCCTAGTGCCAACCCAAGCCTAGTGCCAACCCAAGCCTAGTGCCAACCCAAGCCTAGTGCCAACCCAAGCCTAGTGCCAACCTGGGCCTAGTGCCAAACCTGGGCCTAGTGCCAAACCTGGGCCTAGTGCCAAACCTGGGCCTAGTGCCAAACCTGGGCCTAGTGACAAACCAGGCCTAGTGACAAACCAGGCCTAGTGCCACACAAAGCCTAGTGCCAAACCAAGCCTAGTGCCATTCCAGGCCTAGTGCCATTCCAGGCCTAGTGCCAAACCAAGCCTAGTGCCAAACCATGCCTAGTGCCAAACCTAGTGCCAAACCAGGCCTAGTGCCAAACCAAGCCTAGTGCCAAGCCTAGTGCCAAACCAGGCCTAGTGCCAAACCAGGCCTAGTGCCAAACCAAGCCTAGTGCCAAGCCTAGTGCCAAGCCTAGTGCCAAAACATGCCTAGTGCCAACCCAAGCCTAGTGCCAAACCATGCCTAGTGCCAAACCATGCCTAGTGCCAACCCAAGCCTAGTGCCAACCCAAGCCTAGTGCCAACCCAAGCCTAGTGCCAACCCCAAACCTGGGCCTAGTGCCAAACCTGGGCCTAGTGCCAAACCAAGCCGAGTGCCAAACCAAGCCGAGTGCCATTCCAAGCCTAGTGCCAAACCAAGCCTCGTGCCAAACCAGGCCTAGTGCCAAACCAGGCCTAGTGCCAAGCCAGGCCTAGTGCCAAACCAGGCCTCGTGCCAAACCAGGCCTCGTGCCAAACCAGGCCTCGTGCCAAACCAGGCCTCGTGCCAAACCAGGCCTAGTGCCAAGCCAGGCCTAGTGCCAAACCAGGCCTAGTGCCAAACCAGCTTAAAAGCCAAGGCAGTGCCATGAAGTCCTTTCTCTCATTTAGTCCGAACTCCAGTCTCAGTACATACAGTAGTTGGTAACACTTTATTTGACGGGTACATAGATACTGTAAGGACGTCATAAGACATTCATTACACATTCATAGGAAGTGCATAAACAGTTCATAACTGCTGTTAAGTAGTCCTTATGTACAGTGTTACATAGTCTTATCAGGAACATAATGTATAGCTACTGTACATCTCTCAGATGTTAAGTCTGCTTACCTAACCACTATGATCTAACTGGTCTACTACTGAAATGATAACACACTATGGTCTAACTGGTCTACTACTGAAATGATAACACACTATGGTCTAACTGGTAGACTACTGAAATGATAACACACTATGGTCTAACTGGTCTACTACTGAAATGATAACACACTATGGTCTAACTGGTCTACTACTGAAATGATAACACACTATGGTCTAACTGGTCTACTACTGAAATGATAACACACTATGGTCTAACTGGTAGACTACTGAAATGATAACACACTATGGTCTAACTGGTCTACTACTGAAATGATAACACACTATGGTCTAACTGGTAGACTACTGAAATGATAACACACTATGGTCTAACTGGTAGACTACTGAAATGATAACACACTATGGTCTAACTGGTCTACTACTGAAATGATAACACACTATGGTCTAACTGGTCTACTACTGAAATGATAACACACTATGGTCTACTACTGAAATGATAACACACTATGGTCTGACTGGTCTACTACTGAAATGATAACACACTATGGTCTAACTGGTAGACTACTGAAATGATAACACACTATGGTCTAACTGGTCTACTACTGAAATGATAACACACTATGGTCTACTACTGAAATGATAACACACTATGGTCTAACTGGTCTACTACTGAAATGATAACACACTATGGTCTACTACTGAAATGATAACACACTATGGTCTAACTGGTCTACTACTGAAATGATAACACACTATGGTCTAACTGGTAGACTACTGAAATGATAACTACACTATGATCTATGGTCTACTACTGAAATGATAACACACTATGGTCTAACTGGTCTACTACTGAAATGATAACACACTATGGTCTACTACTGAAATGATAACACACTATGGTCTAACTGGTCTACTACTGAAATGATAACACACTATGGGTCTACTACTAACTATGGTCTACTGGTCTACTACTGAAATGATAACACATGGTCTACTACTACTATGGTCTAACTGGTCTACTACTGAAATGATAACACACTATGGTCTAACTGAAATGATAACACACTATGGTCTAACTGGTCTACTACTGAAATGATAACACACTATGGTCTACTACTGAAATGATAACAACTGGTCTACTACTGAAATGATAACACACTATGGTCTACTACTGAAATGATAGCACACTATGGTCTAACTGGTCTACTACTGAAATGATAACACACTATGGTCTAACTGGTCTACTACTGAAATGATAACACACTATGGTCTAACTGGTCTACTACTGAAATGATAACACACTATGGTCTACTGGTCTACTACTGAAATGATAACACACTATGGTCTAACTGGTCTACTACTGAAATGATAACACACTATGGTCTAACTGGTCTACTACTGAAATGATAACACTATGGTCTACTGGTCTACTACTGAAATGATAACACACTATGGTCTAACTGGTCTACTACTGAAATGATAACACACTATGGTCTAACTGGTCTATGGTCTACTGAAATGATAACACACTATGGTCTAACTGGTCTACTACTGAAATGATAACACACTATGGTCTACTACTGAAATGATAACACACTATGGTCTAACTGGTCGACTACTGAAATGATAACACACTATGGTCTAACAGGTCTACTACTGAAATGATAACACACTATGGTCGAACTGGTAGACTACTGAAATGATAACACACTGGTCTAACTGGTCTACTACTGAAATGATGACACACTATGGTCTAACTGGTCTACTACTGAAATGATAACACACTATGGTCTAACTGGTCTATTACTGAAATGATAACACTATGGTCTGACTGGTCTACTACTGAAATGATAACACACTATGGTCTAACTGGTCTATTACTGAAATGATAACACACTATGGTCTACTACTGAAATGCTAACACACTATGGTCTAACTGGTCTACTTCTGAAATGATAACACACTATGGTCTAACTGGTAGACTACTGAAATGATAACACACTATGGTCTAACTGGTAGACTACTGAAATGATAACACACTGGTCTAACTGGTCTACTACTGAAATGATAACACACTATGGTCTAACTGGTAGACTACTGAAATGATAACACACTATGGTCTAACTGGTAGACTACTGAAATGATAACACACTCTGGTCTACTACTGAAATGATAACACACTATGGTCTACTACTGAAATGATAACACACTATGGTCTAACTGGTCGACTACTGAAATGATAACACACTATGGTCTAACTGGTCTACTACTGAAATGATAACACACTATGGTCTAACTGGTCTACTACTGAAATGATAACACACTATGGTCTACTACTGAAATGCTAACACACTATGGTCTAACTGGTCTACTACTGAAATGATAACACACTATGGTGTAACTTTTCTACTACTGAAATGATAACACACTATGGACTAACTGGTCTACTACTGAAATGATAACACACTGGTCTACTACTGAAATGATAACACACTATGGTCTAACTGGTAGACTACTGAAATGATAACACACTATGGTCTACTACTGAAATGATAACACACTATGGTCTAACTGGTCTACTACTGAAATGATAACACACTATGGTCTAACTGGTAGACTACTGAAATGATAACACACTATGGTCTACTACTGAAATGATAACACACGATGGTCTACTACTGAAATGATAACACACTATGGTCTAACTGGTCTACTACTGAAATGATAACACACTATGGTCTAACTGGTAGACTACTGAAATGATAACACACGATGGTCTAACTGGTCTACTACTGAAATGATAACACACTATGGTCTAACTGGTAGACTACTGAAATGATAACACACTGGTCTAACTGGTAGACTACTGAAATGATAACACACTATGGTCTACTACTGAAATGATAACACACTGTGGTCTAACTGGTCTACTACTGAAATGATAACACACTGGTCTAACTGGTCTACTACTGAAATGATAACACTATGGTCTGACTGGTCTACTACTGAAATGATAACACACTATGGTCTAACTGGTCTACTACTGAAATGATAACACACTGGTCTAACTGGTCTACTACTGAAATGATAACACTAACTGGTCTACTACTGAAATGATAACACTACTAACTGGTCTGAAATGATAACTGGTCTACTACTGAAATGATAACACACTATGGTCTAACTGGTCTACTACTGAAATGATAACACACTATGGTCTAACTGGTCTACTACTGAAATGATAACACTGAAATGATAACACTACTATGGTCTACTACTGAAATGATAACACACTATGGTCTAACTGGTCTACTACTGAAATGATAACACACTATGGTCTAACTGGTCTACTACTGAAATGATAACACACTATGGTCTAACTGGTCTACTACTGAAATGATAACACACTATGGTCTAACTGGTAGACTACTGAAATGATAACACACTATGGTCTAACTGAAATGTAGACTACTGAAATGATAAAACACTATGGTCTAACTGGTCTACTACTGAAATGATAACACACTATGGTCTAACTGGTCTACTACTGAAATGATAACACACTATGGTCTAACTGGTCTACTACTGAAATGATAACACACTATGGTCTAACTGGTAGACTACTGAAATGATAACACACTATGGTCTAACTGGTAGACTACTGAAATGATAACACACTATGGTCTAACTGGTCTACTACTGAAATGATAACACACTATGGTCTAACTGGTCTACTACTGAAATGATAACACACTATGGTCTAACTGGTCTACTACTGAAATGATAACACACTATGGTCTACTACTGAAATGATAACACACTGGTCTAACTGGTCTACTACTGAAATGATAACACACTGGTCTACTACTGAAATGATAACACACTATGGTCTAACTGGTCTACTACTGAAATGATAAACACTATGGTCTAACTGGTCTACTACTGAAATGATAACACACTATGGTCTAACTGGTCTACTACTGAAATGATAACACACTATGGTGTAACTTTTCTACTACTGAAATGATAACACTATGGACTAACTGGTCTACTACTGAAATGATAACACACTGGTCTACTACTGAAATGATAACACACTATGGTCTAACTGGTAGACTACTGAAATGATAACACACTATGGTCTACTACTGAAATGATAACACACTATGGTCTACTACTGAAATGATAACACACTATGGTCTAACTGGTCTACTACTGAAATGATAACACACTATGGTCTAACTGGTCTACTACTGAAATGATAACACACTATGGTCTAACTGGTCTACTACTGAAATGATAACACACTATGGTCTAACTGGTCTACTACTGAAATGATAAACACTATGGTCTAACTGGTCTACTACTGAAATGATAACACACTATGGTCTAACTACTACTGAAATGATAACACACTATGGTCTAACTGGTCTACTACTGAAATGATAACTATGGTCTAACTGGATCTACTACTGAAATGATAACACACTATGGTCTAACTGGTAGACTACTGAAATGATAACACACTATGGTCTAACTGGTAGACTACTGAAATGATAACACACTATGGTCTAACTGGTAGACTACTTAAATGATAACACACTATGGTCTAACTGGTCTACTACTGAAATGATAACACACTATGGTCTAACTGGTCTACTACTGAAATGATAACACACTATGGTCTAACTGGTCTACTACTGAAATGATAACACACTATGGTCTAACTGGTCTATTACTGAAATGATAACACACTATGGTCTACTACTGAAATGCTAACACACAATGGTCTAACTGGTCTACTACTGAAATGATAACACACTATGGTGTAACTTTTCTACTACTGAAATGATAACACACTATGGTCTAACTGGTCTACTACTGAAATGATAACACACTATGGTCTAACTGGTCTACTACTGAAATGATAACACACTATGGTCTAACTGGATCTATGGTCTACTGAAATGATAACACACTATGGTCTAACTGGTCTACTACTGAAATGATAACACATGGTCTAACTGGTCTACTACTGAAATGATAACACTAACTGGTCTACTACTGAAATGATAACACACTATGGTCTAACTGGTCTACTACTGAAATGATAACACACTATGGTCTAACTGGTCTACTACTGAAATGATAACACACTATGGTCTAACTGGTCTACTACTGAAATGATAACACACTATGGTCTAACTGGTCTACTACTGAAATGATAACACACTATGGTCTAACTGGTCTACTACTGAAATGATAACACACTATGGTCTAACTGGTCTACTACTGAAATGATAACACACTATGGTCTAACTGGTCTACTACTAATGAAATGATACTGAAATGATAACACACTATGGTCTAACTGGTCTACTACTGAAATGATAACACTATGGTCTAACTGGTACTGAAATGATAACACACTATGGTCTACTACTGAAATGATAACACACTATGGTCTAACTGGTCTACTACTGAAATGATAACACACTATGGTCTAACTGGTCTACTACTGAAATGATAACACACTATGGTCTAACTGGTCTACTACTGAAATGATAACACACTATGGTCTAACTGGTCTACTACTGAAATGATAACACACTATGGTCTAACTGGTCTACTACTGAAATGATAAACACTATGGTCTAACTGGTCTACTACTGAAATGATAACACACTATGGTCTAACTGGTCTACTACTGAAATGATAACACACTATGGTCTAACTGGTCTACTACTGAAATGATAACACTATGGTCTAACTGGTCTACTACTGAAATGATAAACACTATGGTCTAACTGGTCTACTACTGAAATGATAACACACTATGGTCTAACTGGTCTACTACTGAAATGATACACACTATGGTCTAACTGGTCTACTACTGAAATGATAACACACTATGGTCTAACTGGTCTACTACTGAAATGATAACACACTGGTCTAACTGGTCTACTACTGAAATGATAACACTATGGTCTGACTGGTCTACTACTGAAATGATAACACACTATGGTCTACTACTGAAATGATAACACACTGGTCTAACTGGTCTACTACTGAAATGATAACACACTATGGTCTAACTGGTAGACTACTGAAATGATGACACACTATGGTCTAACTGGTCTATTACTGAAATGATAACACACTATGGTCTAACTGGTCTATTACTGAAATGATAACACTATGGTCTAACTGGTAGACTACTGAAATGATAACACACTATGGTCTAACTGGTCTACTACTGAAATGATAAACACTATGGTAACTGGTCACTACTGAAATGATAACACACTGGTCTACTACTGAAATGATAACACATGGTCTACTACTGAAATGATAACACACTAACTGGTCTACTACTGAAATGATAACACTGGTCTAACTGGTCTACTACTGAAATGATAACACACTGGTCTACTACTGAAATGATAACACACTATGGTCTAACTGGTCTACTACTGAAATGATAACACACTGGTCTAACTGGTCTACTACTGAAATGATAACACACTATGGTCTAACTGGTCTACTACTGAAATGATAACACACTATGGTCTAACTGGTAGACTACTGAAATGATAACACACTATGGTCTAACTGGTCTACTACTGAAATGATAACACACTATGGTCTAACTGGTCTACTACTGAAATGATAACACACTATGGTCTAACTGGTCTACTACTGAAATGATAACACACTATGGTCTAACTGGTCTACTACTGAAATGATAACACACTGGTCTAACTGGTCTACTACTGAAATGATAACACACTATGGTCTAACTGGTCGACTACTGAAATGATAACACACTATGGTCTAACTGGTCTACTACTGAAATGATAACACTGAAATGATATGGTCTAACTGGTCTACTACTGAAATGATAACACACTATGGTCTAACTGGTCTACTACTGAAATGATAACACACTATGGGTACTGAAATGATAACACACTATGGTATAACTGGTCTACTACTGAAATGATAACACACTATGGTCTAACTGGTCTACTACTGAAATGATAACACACTATGGTCTAACTGAAATGATACAAATGTCTAACTGGTCACTATGGTCTAACTGGTCTACTACTGAAATGATAACACACTATGGTCTAACTGGTCTACTACTGAAATGATAACACACTATGGTCTACTACTGAAATGTATGGTCTAACTGGTCTACTACTGAAATGATAACACACTATGGTCTAACTGGTCTACTACTGAAATGATAACACACTATGGTCTACTACTGGATCTACTACTGAAATGATAACACACTATGGTCTAACTGGTCTACTACTGAAATGATAACACTATGGTCTAACTGGTCTACGACTGAAATGATGACACTGGACTAACTGGTCTACTACTGAAATGATAACACACTGGTCTACTACTGAAATGATAACACACTATGGTCTGACTGGTCTACTACTGAAATGATAACACACTGGTCTAACTGGTCTACTACTGAAATGATAACACACTATGGTCTAACTGGTCTACTACTGAAATGATAACACACTGGTCTACTCTGAAATGATAACTGGTCTACTACTGAAATGATAACACACTATGGTCTAACTGGTCTACTACTGAAATGATAACACACTATGAAATGTCTAACTGGTCTACTACTGAAATGATAACACACTATGGTCTAACTGGTCTACTACTGAAATGATAACACACTACTGGTCTACTACTGAAATGATAACACACTATGGTCTAACTGGTCTACTACTGAAATGATAACACACTATGGTCTAACTGGTCTACTACTGAAATGATAACACACTATGGTCTAACTGGTCTACTACTGAAATGATAACACACTATGGTCTAACTGGTCTACTACTGAAATGATAACACTACTACTGGTCTACTACTGAAATGATAACACACTATGGTCTACTACTGAAATGATAAACACTATGGTCTAACTGGTCTACTACTGAAATGATAACACACTATGGTCTAACTGGTCTACTGAAATGATACTGAAATGATAACACACTATGGTCTAACTGGTCTACTACTGAAATGATAACACACTATGGTCTACTGGTCTACTACTGAAATGATAACACACTATGGTCTAACTGGTCTACTACTGAAATGATAACACACTATGGTCTAACTGGTACTACTGAAATGATAACACACTATGGTCTACTACTACTGAAATGATAACACACTATGGTCTAACTGGTCTACTACTGAAATGATAACACACTATGGTCTAACTGGTCTACTACTGAAATGATAACACACTATGGTCTAACTGGTCTACTACTGAAATGATAACACACTATGGTCTAACTGGTCTACTACTGAAATGATAACACACTATGGTACTGAAATGATAACTGGTCTACTACTGAAATGATAACACTATGGTCTAACTGGTCTACTACTGAAATGATAACACACTATGGTCTAACTGGTCTACTACTGAAATGATAACACACTATGGTCTAACTGGTCTACTACTGAAATGATAACACACTATGGTCTAACTGGTCTACTACTGAAATGATAACACACTATGGTCTAACTGGTCTACTACTGAAATGATAACACACTATGGTCTAACTGGTCTACTACTGAAATGATAACACACTATGGTCTAACTGGTCTACTACTGAAATGATAACACACTACTATGGTCTACTACTGAAATGATAAACACTATGGTCTAACTGGTCTACTACTGAAATGATAACACACTATGGTCTAACTGGTCTACTACTGAAATGATAACACACTATGGTCGTACTGGTAGACTACTGAAATGATAACACACTGGTCTAACTGGTCTACTACTGAAATGATAACACACTATGGTCTAACTGGTAGACTACTGAAATGATAACACACTGGTCTAACTGGTCTACTACTGAAATGATAACACACTATGGTCTAACTGGTCTACTACTGAAATGATAACACACTATGGTCTAACTGGTCTACTACTGAAATGATAACACTATGGTCTGACTGGTCTACTACTGAAATGATAACACACTATGGTCTAACTGGTCTATTACTGAAATGATAACACACTATGGTCTACTACTGAAATGCTAACACACTATGGTCTAACTGGTCTACTTCTGAAATGATAACACACTATGGTCTAACTGGTCTACTACTGAAATGATAACACACTATGGTCTAACTGGTCTACTACTGAAATGATAACACACTATGGTCTACTGAAACTGATAACACACTAACTGGTCTACTACTGAAATGATAACACAGTGGTCTAACTGGTCTACTACTGAAATGATAACACACTATGGTCTAACTACTGAAATGATACACACTATGGTCTAACTGGTCTACTACTGAAATGATAACATGGTCACTATGGTCTAACTGGTCTACTACTGAAATGATAACACACTATGGTCTAACTGGTCTACTACTGAAATGATAACACACTATGGTCTAACTGGTCTACTACTGAAATGATAAACACTATGGTCTAACTGGTCTACTACTGAAATGATAACACACTATGGTCTAACTGGTCTACTACTGAAATGATAACACATGGTCTAACTGGTCTACTACTGAAATGATAACACACTATGGTCTACTACTGAAATGATAACACACTATGGTCTAACTGGTCTACTACTGAAATGATACACTATGGTCTAACTGGTCTACTACTGAAATGATAACACACTATGGTCTAACAACTGGTCTACTACTGAAATGATAACACATGGTCTGGGTTTCACTGGTCTACTACTGAAATGATAACACACTATGGTCTGAAATGATAACACACTGGTCTAACTGGTCTACTACTGAAATGATAACACACTATGGTCTAACTGGTCTATTACTGAAATGATAACACACTATGTTCTTACTGGTCTACTACTGAAATGATAACACACAATGGTCTAACTGGTCTACTACTGAAATGATAACACACTATGGTCTAACTGGTCTACTACTGAAATGATAACACACTATGGTCTAACTGGTCTACTACTGAAATGATAACACACTGGTCTACTACTGAAATGATAACACACTATGGTCTAACTGGTAGACTACTGAAATGATAACACACTATGGTCTAACTGGTCTACTACTGAAATGATAACACACTATGGTCTAACTGGTCTATTACTGAAATGATAACACACTATGGTCTAACTGGTCTACTACTGAAATGATAACACACTACTAACTGGTCTACTACTGAAATGATAACACACTATGGTCTAACTGGTCTACTACTGAAATGATAACACACTATGGTCTAACTGGTCTACTACTGAAATGATAACACACTATGGTCTAACTGGTAGACTACTGAAATGATGACACACTATGGTCTAACTGGTCTATTACTGAAATGATAACACACTATGGTCTAACTGGTCTATTACTGAAATGATAAACACTGGTCTAACTGGTCTACTACTGAAATGATAACACACTATGGTCTAACTGGTAGACTACTGAAATGATAACACTGAAATGATGGTCCCATCACGGACCCATCACACACTATGGTCTAACTGGTCCCATCACAGACCCATTACGGACCCGTCACGGTCCCATCACAGACCCTGGTCACAGTCCCATCACAGTCCCATCACGTTCCCATCACAGTCCCATCACAGACCCGTCACAGTCCCATCACAGTCCCATCTGAAATGTCCCATCACTGGTCCCATCACAGTCCCATCACAGTCCCATCACTGGTCCCATCACAGACCCATCACGGTCCCATCAAATGTCCCATCACAGTCCCATCACAGTCCCATCAAGTCCCATCACTATGGTCCCATCACAGTCCCATTACAGTCCCATCACAGTCCCATTACAGTCCCATCACGGTCCCATCACGGTCCCTACTACAGTCCCATCACAGTCCCATTACAGTCCCATCACAGTCCCATCACGGTCCCATCACAGTCCCATCACAGTCCCATCACTGAAATGACCCATCACAGTCCCATCACAGACCCATCACGGTCCCATCACAGACCCATCACAGTCCCATCACAGTCCCATCACAGTCCCATCATGGTCCCATCACAGTCCCATCACAGTCCCATCACTGGTCCCATCACAGTAACCCATCACTGGTCCCATCAAATGTCCCATCACAGTCCCATCACAGTCCCATCACGGTCCCATCACAGTCCCATCACAGTCCCATCACGGTCCCATCACAGTCCCATCACAGTCCCATCACAGTCCCATCACAGTCCCATCACGGTCCCATCACGGTCCCATCACAGTCCCATCACAGTCCCATCACAGTCCCATCACGGTCCCATCACGGTCCCATCACAGTCCCATCACGGTCCCATCACGGTCCCATCACGGTCCCATCACGGTCCCATCACTGGTCCCATCACAGTCCCATCACAGTCACGGTCCCATCACAGTCCCATCACGGTCCCATCACGGTCCCATCACAGACCCATCACGGTCCATCACTGGTCACAGTCCCATCACTGGTCCCATCACAGACCCATCACAGTCCCATCACAGTCCCATCACGGTCCCATCACGGTCCCATCACAGTCCCATCACGGTCCCATCACAGTCCCATCACGGTTCACAGTCCCATCACAGTCCCATCACAGACCCATCACAGTCCCATCACGGTCCCATCACAGTCCCATCACGGTCCCATCACAGTCCCATCACGGTCCCATCACAGTCCCATCACGGTCCCATCACAGTCCCATCACAGTCCCATCACGGTCCCATCACGGTCCCATCACAGTCCCATCACGGTCCCATCACAGACCCATCACAGTCCCATCACAGACCCATCACAGTCCCATCACGGTCCCATCACAGTCCCATCACAGTCCCATCACAGTCCCATCACGGTCCCATCACGGTCCCATCACAGTCCCATCACGGTCCCATCACAGTCCCATCACAGTCCCATCACAGTCCCATCACAGTCCCATCACAGTCCCATCACAGACCCATCACAGTCCCATCACAGTCCCTGTCCATTACAACTCTATGACGCTCATTTAAGTGCCACCTAATAATTGAAAATACACACAGCGTGCGTGTCTGTCGGTGTGTGTGACAGGACTGGGAGCGGGGTGGCAAAACTATACAGGGGAGAGAATGGTCAAAATGTCTCCTCCAAGTGGCAAAGCTGAGACCTTCGGATTGGTCGTCACTAGTTACCACAACCACAAAGTCGTAGACCCTGTGGTGAATGTGTTACCTTGACACTATTTATATGGACAGTCTGGTGATGACAGGAAACTGTTGTTGTTGTTCATTCACTCAGTGCTGTTTGAATGTTTATTCCTGTTTGCTTGGTAAAATGTTTTACTCTAAAACAGTTGATGTGTTGAAAACAGTCACATGGCCAACTAAATTCGCAAGCATGTGCTTTTCTTTTGACTGCGAAGAGGTCCCAACGGTAATTATGTTGTTGTTTGACCTGGGTAACTTGCCGCTGTGTTGATCAGTCAGCACATTTAGGATTATAATGGCAATAATAAAATAACATTGACAAGAGAGGGAGCTAATTGAATCAATACATACGGTAAGGGCTGTAAACGTTATCTAGCTACACAAATCAGATTGACTATTGTATGTGTAACAGATGTCAAACGGCTAGCTTAGTTAATTTCTTCAGCCTCCTGAGGTTGAAGAGGTGCTGTTGTGCCTTCTTCACCACGCTGTCTATGTGGGTGGACCATTTCAGTTTGTCCATGATGTGTACGCAGAGGAACTTAACTTTCCACCTTCTCCACTACTGTCCCATGGATGGGGGCTGCTCCCTCTGCTGTTTCCTGAAGTCCGTGATCAGCTCCTTTTGTTTTGTTGACGTTGAGTGAGAGGTTATTTTCCTGGCACCAGACATCACGCAGGGCCCTCACCACCTCCCTACAGGCTGTCTCGCCATTGTTGGTTATCAAGCTTACCTTTAGTTAACTAGGCAAGTCAGTTAAGAACAAATTCTTATTTTAAATGATGGCCTAGGAACAGTGGGTTAACTGCCTGTTCAGCGGCAGAACAACAGATTTGTACATTGTCAGCTCGGGGTTTGAACTTGCAACCTTCCGGTTACTAGTCCAACACTCTAACCACTAGTCCAACACTCTAACCACTAGGCTACGCTGCCTACCACTGTAGTGTCGTCTGCAGACTTGATGATTGAGTTGGAGGTGTGCATGACCACGCAGTCATGGGTGAACAGGGAGTACAGGAGAGGGCTGAGAACGCACCCTTGTGGGGCCCATGTGTTGAGGATCAGCGGGGTGGAGATGTTGTTTCCTTCCTTCACCACCTGGGGGCGACTCGTCAAAGTCCAGGACCCAGGGTCTTGAGCTTAATGATGAGTTTGGCACGTACTATGGTGTTAAATGCTGAGCTGTAGTCAATGAACAGCATTCTTACGTAGGTATTCCTCTTACCTTAACCATTAACCCTTACCATAACCACTAACCCTTCATTGCTGTTTAACCCTTCAGTTTATTCCTCAACCATTAACCCTTCAGATAACCATTATACCTTAACCATTTACAACTATTAACCTGTGATCAACCATTAAACTTAACCATTAACATACCAACCATTAACCCTTAACCCTTCAGATAACCATTAACCCTTACCTTAACCATTAACCCTGCTCAACCATTAACCCTGTAATACCCTTACCTTAACCATTAACCCTTAACCTTAACCATTAACCCGAACATACCTTAACCATTAACTTAACCCTTCAGATAACCATTAACCCTTACCTAACCATTTAACCATTAACCCTTAACCCTTCAGATAACCATTAACCCTACCTTAACCATTAACCATTAACCCTTAACCCTTCAGATAACCATTAACCCTTACCTTAACCATTAATTAACCCTTCAGATAACCATTAAACCTTACCTTAACCATTAACCCTTAACCCTTCAGATAACCATTAACCCTTACCTTAACCATTAACCCTTCAACCATTAACCCATTAACCCTTCAGATAACCATTAACCCTTACCTTAACCATTAACCCTTACCTTAACCATTAACCCTTAACCCTTCACATAACCATTAACCCTTACCTTAACCATTAACCCTTAACCCTTCAGATAACCATTAACCCTTACCTTAACCATTATCCCTTACCATAACCATTCAGAATGAATGGGTATAAGAAGCGAGCTCCAGTTCAGAGGGTCGCGTGTTGAATCCCGGAGTCGCGTGTTCAATCACAGGGTCGCGTGTTCAATCACAGGGTCGCGTGTTCAATCCCGGAGTTGCGTGTTCTATCACAGGGTCGCGTGTTCAATCACAGGGTCGCGTGTTCAATCACAGGGTCGCGTGTTCTATCACAGGGTCGCGTGTTCTATCACAGGGTCGCGTGTTCAATCACAGGGTCACGTGTTCTATCACAGGGTCGCGTGTTCAATCACAGGGTCGCGTGTTCAATCACAGGGTCGCGTGTTCAATCACAGGGTCACGTGTTCTATCACAGGGTCACGTGTTCTATCACAGGGTCGCGTGTTCAATCACAGGGTCGCGTGTTCAATCACAGGGTCACGTGTTCAATCACAGGGTCGCGTGTTCAATCACAGGGTCGCATGTTCAATCCCAGAGTCGCGTGTTCAATCACAGGGTCGCATGTTCAATCACATGGTCGCATGTTCAATCACAGGGTCGCATGTTCAATCACAGGGTCGCGTGTTCAATTGTTTAATCGCAAACCTTAACTATTCGGAATTAATGCCTAAAATTAACCTTTAAAATGTGAATTTTTTTGGGACAAATGTCGTATTCTGCACTGTAAGAGCTTGTTGCCCTTGTATGGGCTTAATTGCTAATCAGACCACATTCTGAGACAAGGAGACGCACAACAACACAATCAGTTCATGAATATTCATGTATTTATTAATGCCCTGTCATCTGGTCCAGAGGAGTGTTTTAATGTGTCTGTCTGTGTTCCATATTTCTCTACTTCTTCTATTCATGACAGCTCCTGTTTGTGTGTGTGTGTGTGTATGTGTGTGTGTGTTTGTGTGTGTGTGTTGTGCCCGCATCCGTGTGTGTGTGTTGTGGCCGCATCCGTGTGTGTGTGTGTGTGTGTGTTGTGCGCTACTGTACTCCTCTCCTCCCATACCTCTCTATGACAGCTCCCATCTGGACTGTGTTCAATTAAATCTTCCTTTTTGTCAGGGAGGTTCACCCTGCAATATGTCACCACACACAATATGTCACCACACACACACACACACACACACACACACACACACACACACACACACACACACACACACACACACACACACACACACACACACACACACACACACTCCTACAATGTGTAACTGAACATCAAACACAAAGCAGATGCAGAATCTAATCCAAAGTCTTTTTTTACTACCAATTGGAACATGTAAATAAACTGACAGGAAGTCGTTATTCATGTCATAGATTTCAACAATCGCACACTGCCATTAGCGCAGTGTAGTCAACATTAAAATAAGCCT
Organism: Oncorhynchus keta; assembly: GCF_023373465.1. Lineage (NCBI taxonomy): Eukaryota > Metazoa > Chordata > Actinopteri > Salmoniformes > Salmonidae > Oncorhynchus > Oncorhynchus keta. The sequence goes on along the minus strand of NC_068429.1, from coordinate 6,374,936 downwards.
GTCAAATCATCAACTACAACCAAAACACACACCTATGATATGAGGTACACTAACCAAAACACACACCTATGATATGAGGTACACTAACCAAAACACACACCTATGATATGAGGTACACTAACCAAAACACACACCTATGATATGAGGTACACTAACCAAAACACACACCTATGATATGAGGTACACTAACCAAAACACACACCTATGATATGAGGTACACTAACCAAAACACACACCTATGATATGAGGTACACTAACCAAAACACACACCTATGATATGAGGTACACTAACCTTTGAGGTACACTAACCAAAACACAGACCTCTGAGGTCACAAATAACAAAGTGTAACCAAAAAATATATTGATATATTTTGATGGACTGACAAATGATGATACACTAACCAAAACACAAATGATAAGGAACACCAAAAAACATTGAAAAACAAAAATTATTTAATAGTTATATTTATTTATGAGGTATAACCAAAAACATTCTTAGTTGAGGCAGATAAAAACATCAGAAAAGGAGAATAAATACACAGCACCTTTATCACAACAACAACAACAACAAAAACAACCAACAACAACATTATCAACAACCATCTGTCACATAACAAAGTGTAAAAAAATATATTATATATTTTGATGGACTGAAAATATATCAAAGAAAGGAACACAGAAACATTAAAACAAAAATTATTTAATATTTATATTTATTTATGTATTTAACATTCTTAGTTGTAGGCAGATAAAAACATCAGAAAAGGAGAATAAATACCAGCACCTTTATCACAACAACAACAACAACAACAACATCTGAAGTCTGCAGTCACGTGACATCTGCAGTCTGCAGTCACGTGACATCTGAAGTCTGCAGTCACGTGACATCTGAAGTCTGCAGTCACGTGACATCTGAAGTCTGCAGTCACGTGACATCTGAAGTCTGCAGTCACGTGACATCTGAAGTCTGCAGTCACGTGACATCTGAAGTCACGTGAAAATAATATCACTTACAGAACTCGCTAGCTCGAAGCCATGTAAAAAAATAACGTAATGAGTTGTTAGTTTCTACATCTGGATCGTGCAGACATTCCTATGGGTGAAATAAACGGGGAAATAAGGTTTGAGGTCAACACCAGAATCAGTCAGTTTAACATGACCTTTATGAATCAAAATGAGTCCGTTGCTAAAGAGTCGCTAGCTGTCAGAAATGGAACTACAACAGCCAAGTGTTAGGAGTTCTCGAGCTTCGAGCGCTCGCTTCGTTGGCGACGTCAAAGGCAACCTTTAGCACATCGGTAGCTTTTCACTTGTTTTGAGTACATAGATGCTTCAAAATTCACCAAAAAAAAAGTGATGTTAACTGACAAAGATTATCTCATAGAACAAAACGTATAAAATCTCCTAAGTCTGTGTTTACCACATGCCTTATTTTGACCATTTAACCAACAAACAACCAACAAACAACACAAAAACATTAATTAGTCAAACAAAGCCAAGGTGGAGTTCCTTTAGCGCCCTCAAAAAGACGCCATTACTATTGCTCTCTATCGTTTTAATATATAGGCCTATAGTAGATTATAGAAAAAAACAGGGTCTCAATAACACTGCGTCCCTTTATTTGGTTTTGCCAGCGAAGAAGAAAGGAGAAAAGGAACATTTTGCCAACCGAAATACTGTACGTTTCCCCTGACAGTGACCCAATAGAGTGGAGCTCTATATAACCAGAAAAACACCCAGAAAACATCTTATTATCACAATTTAAAATCCCATCACAATACACACGAGATCCTCACCCCTACCTGCTCAGTGATGGAGGAGCCTGAGTACACAGTGTCTGTTGGTGATTCCACCTCAGTGAGGGAGGAGCCTGAGTACACAGTGTCTGTTAGTGATTCCACCTCAGTGAGGGAGGAGCCTGAGTACACAGTGTCTATTAGTGATTCCATGACATGGTCTCTTTCCTCTTCTGTCTTGGGTCCTCACTCACTCCCAGGTTCTGCTCACCCAGGTTCTGCTCGCCCAGGTTCTGCTCGCCCAGGTTCTGCTCTAGGTTCTGCTGATCTCCAGGTTCTGCTCACCCAGGTTCTGCTCACCCAGGTTCTCCTCTTCAGGTTTTCTTGGGTTCCTCACCCAGGTTCTGCTCGCCCAGGTTCTGCTCGCCCAGGTTCTGCTCGCCCAGGTTCTGCTCGCCCAGGTTCTGCTCGCCCAGGTTCTGCTCGCCCAGGTTCTGCTCACCCAGGTTCTGCTCACCCAGGTTCTGCTCGCCCAGGTTTTGCCCGCCCAGGTTCTGCTCACCCAGGTTCTGCTCGCCCAGGTTCTGCTCGCCCATGTTCTGCTCGCCCATGTTCTGCTCACCCAGGTTCTGCTCACCCAGGTTCTGCTCACCCAGGTTCTGCTCACCCAGGTTCTGCTCACCCATGTTTCGCTCAGGGTTGAAGTAACAGGTGTTGTAAACAGTGGAGTATATTGTTAAATGGTCCCACCGGCTGTCTGTCCTTCAAGCATAAAGGAAGACACTTCCACATTCTGCTCAATGGGTGTAAAAATAAAGGTTTTTCATTTATATATATTAATAAAATACAGCTCCCTTTTCCCCAAAGTCTACAGTGCAGCACAGTAATACCCATGACCACGGAGATACAAGATAAGTGGAAATGAATGTATAATGCTTCTAACAAACTATTAAACTACATTTTGCAACAGATTTGCTTTGGTAATTTGCAGACAATATTTCCCAAATCCCTCTAACATTACATAATCCCCAAATCCTATGTCTATTTTTATTGTTAGTCATATTTGACACAATTGATTTAATAAAATGTTTTTTTATTTTCCAATTGATTATCTCTGTTATAAGGCACTAACTAGTAAGTGAATCAGGAAAGATACAAGCCCATAGGATTTTAACTTACTTACATTTAAAAAAAAATCTTGTCCAGGAGTTTACCAAATAAACTCCCTTATGGCAGGGTTTCACAAACTCTGACCTCTGGACCCCAACGGGGGTCGCAATACACAGCTGATTAAAGCTTAGATCATATAAACCAGCTGTGTAGTGTAAAAACCGAAATGTACACCCCGTTTGAGGTCCAGAGGACCGAGTTTGGGAAACGCAGCCTGATGGAACACAAGAAGTAAAGACACACTGGTTTACATTTTCAATTACCTGCAGATTTAATAAAAAATAAAAAATAAATGTTTTATCAGATGCTACAGTAATTTTTTTAACCTGATTTGATTGGCTGAACCTGAAAATCAAACACGCGGGTGCTGATTTGATTGGCTGACAGGAGGCTGCTGTATGTTCCCTGTGGGTCCTGTATTTGGTGGTATGAATGGTACCTTTATCAATAATGGCCTAGATTCAAATCCCATCTCATTTTGTCCCATTTATACACGTTTTAAAGGCAACATTCCCACCATTTGCTGAGACCCACATTCACGTTGAATGCTGCATATGCCGGATCAATGGGAAATGAGCTATAAATGTCAATCGCGCAATGGCATGGATCTTCTGCGGGCCGGATTGAATCTAGGACAAAGGCGTTATGAGTAAGGCTAGTATGTCTGGTGCGATGCTGCAATACTGTCCCAGGAAGGGTGTCTCAGGCCTTGGAGGCCGTGGGTACTGGAGGGGTCTGGTCCTCCTCATCCACACTAAGGTCCAGACGTAGATCTTCCAGAGTCTGTCTCATCGCCATGGTGGACTCCTTACGTCTACAAGGCAAAGGAGAGTGTTACTTTGTGTCCCACACTTCTAACAGTATATCACTCAACGGTATATCACTCTCTCTCTCTCTCTTTTGCCCTCTCTCTCTCTCTCTCGCAATTACTCTCTCTCATTTGCTCTCTCTCTCTTGCGCTCTCTCTCTCTCTCTTTTGCCCTCTCTCTCTCTCTCTCTCTCTCTCTTGCGATTACTCTCTCTCTTGTGCTCGCTCTCTCTCTCTCTTGTGCTCGCTCTCTCTTTCTCTTGTGCTCGCTCTCTCTCAATTCAATTTCAATTTCAATTCAATTCAATTCAAGGGCTTTATTGGCATGGGAAACATCTCTCTCTCTCTCTTGTGCTCGCTCACACTCTCGCTCACTCGCTGTCTCTGTCTCTGTCTCTCTCTCTCTCTCGATTTATTCATCCTGATTTGACCCGTAGCCCCTAATCCGTAAACAGACCTGTAGTTCTGAAAGGATGTGTGTAGAATTATGCTTCGGCTTGCCTTCTGATAGGCTAGTTGGTGGCACCTCTCTGATTTAGAGGTGTTGGCTTAAATGTGGAAGACACATTTCAGTTGAATACATAGAGCTGGAAAGCTGACTAGGTATCCCCCCCCCCCCATTCCCTATTAAGTAGAAAGTTCCCTATATTGATTACACAAAGCAATCCTTTCAGACCTCTCTCTGCCTCTCTCCGTCTCTCTCTCTCTCTCTCTCTCTGTCGCTCTGTCTCTCTCTGCCTCTGTCTCTGTCTCTGCCTCTCTCTCTCTCTGTCTTTCTCTGTCTCTCTCTCTCTCTCTCTCTCTCTCTCTCTCTGCCTCTCTCTCTCTGTATCTCTGTATCTCTCTCTCTCTCTCTCTCTGCCTCTCTCTGTCTCTCTGTCTCTCTCTCTGCCTCTCTCTCTCTGTATCTCTCTCTGTCGCTCTGTCTCTCTCTGCCTCTCTCTCTCTCTGTCTTTCTCTGTCTCTCTCTCTCTCTCTGCCTGTCTCTGCCTCTCTCTCTCTGTCTCTCTCTCTCTCTGCCTCTTTGTCTCTGCCTCTCTCTCTGTCTCCTCGTCTCTCTGCCTCTCTCTCTCTCTCTCTCTCTCTCTCTCTCTCTCTCTCTCTCTGACTCTCTGCCTCCCTGTCTCCCTCTCTGTCATTCATTGAACCTTTATTTCTAAACCAGGTACTTGAGTTGGAGGTGCTGGTCTAGGAGCTGTTTCTGTAGTCTGTTGGAGGTCTCTCTCTCCTCTGTCAGTTCTCTCTGGGTGTGGCGGTACTGAGCGTCTCTACGACTGGACTCCTCCTCCGCCTCGTTCAGCTGACGCTTCAGGGAACGCATCCTCTGGGACATCTGATGAGGGGGTCATAGGTCAGGATCATTATAAGATGATAATTATATAGTTTAAGGGATTCATACATGCCTACGACAAGTCTTCTCATGCATTATAATTGCATAATACTGCATTATACCTGAAGGCTTTAAGTAAAGTGTTCCCAATGTGGTCAATCACAATACACTCCCACACACAATGTTAACCATTCCACAAGTCTCTTTACCACCCCCAAGTGGAGTGAACCATTTTACAAGTCTCTTAACCACCCCCAAGTGGAGTGAACCATTCCACAAGTCTCTTTACCACCCCCAAGTGGAGTGAACCATTCCACAAGTCTCTTAACCACCCCCAAGTGGAGTGAACCATTCCACAAGTCTCTTAACTACCCCCAAGTGGAGTGAACCATTCCACAAGTTTCTTAACTACCCCCAAGTGGAGTGAACCATTCCACAAGTCTCTTAACCACCCCCAAGTGGAGTGAACCATTTCACAAGTCTCTTAACCACCCCCAAGTGGAGTGAACCATTTCACAAGTCTCTTAACCACCCCCAAGTGGAGTGAACCATTCCACAAGTCTCTTAACCACCCCCAAGTGGAGTGAACCATTTCACAAGTCTCTTAACCACCCCCAAGTGGAGTGAACCATTCCACAAGTCTCTTAACTACCCCAAGTGGAGTGAACCATTCCACAAGTCTCTTAACCACCCCAAAGTGGAGTGAACCATTTCACAAGTCTCTTTACTGCCCCCAAGTGGAGTGGTGGTGTTAGTGCATGTGCCCTACCAGGTCCTTCTGCTCCTTGGCCATCTTATGTTCCTCCTCCAGCTGATCAGACAGTTCGTTGTTCTTCCTCTCCAGTTTACTGATGGTGTTGCTCATCACCACCTTGTTCCTCTCCTCCACCCTCAGAGCGTTCTCCAGCTCCTTGGCCCGGCTCTCCGTCTTAGTGATGACATCCTCATGAACTCTGGTGTGTTGGAGGTTCTCCACCTCCACACGCAGGTCCCGCAGCTGGATATATATATACAGAGCACCGAGGTGTTCACTTTGACTCGTGGCTTTCACAAGACACAAAGCATGCTGCCACTGCTCCATCATTCATCACAGACGCAACAGTTACACCCATACATACTACACCTTTAAATGTATACACTGATGACACGGTTTTAATGTCTTTTTTTTATAGCATTGTAGCATTGTAGCATTGTAGCATCGTAGCATTGTAGCATTGTAGCATTGTAGCATCGTAGCATTGTAGCATTGTAGCATTGTAGCATTGTAGCATTGTAGCATTGTTTAGCATTGTATGTTCATGATGAAAGGACAACGTTGATAGAACGGGTGGTGACGCAATATCACATAGATATACATCACAGAATGACATGAAAACCCCTGTAGGTTCAAACTGTTTCCAGTGAAAACCCCACCGGTAGATAGTGAACTGTACAGTACCTGTCTCTCCAGGATGCTCTTCTCACTGTCCAGCTGCTCATTCACATCTTTCTGCTGGATCAGCTTCAGCTGGAGCTGTTCCGTCTGTGAAGGACACAACAAACATCCCAAACACGCCTTTTAAGAATGTTGTTTTGGGGGGTTTACAATCACATACAGTAAATCCACCCCTCCAATCGAGGGCCTTGGAATCTTCCCAACCCCAAGGAGACATCGTTTAAAGGAGACCTTTTTTTTAAGGTACATACTACAACACACTTTTAAACAACCTTGTCTTTCTCTGTAGACGGACTTCAGGATAGAATTAGTTCTGGCCAGGGATCACTCAAGGAAGTAAGTAGATGAGGAGAAAGGAAGTAAGTAGATGAGGGTAAGAGGAGAAAGGAAGTAAGTAGATGAGGGTAAGAGGAGCAAGTAGATGAGGGTAAGAGGAGAAAGGAAGTAAGTAGATGAGGGTAAGAGGAGAAAGGAAGTAAGTAGATGAGGGTAAGAGGAGAAAGGAAGTAAGTAGATGAGGGTAAGAGGAGAAAGGAAGTAAGTAGATGAGGGTAAGAGGAGAAAGGAAGTAAGTAGATGAGGGTAAGAGGAGAAAGGAAGTAAGTAGATGAGGGTAAGAGGAGTAGATGAGGGTAAGAGGAGCAAGTAGATGAGGGTAAGAGGAGAAAGGAAGTAAGTAGATGAGGGTAAGAGGAGAAAGGAAGTAAGTAGATGAGGGTAAGAGGAGAAAGGAAGTAAGTAGATGAGGGTAAGAGGAGCAAGTAGATGAGGGTAAGAGGAGAAAGGAAGTAAATGAGGGTAAGAGGAGAAAGTAGATGCTCGTGTGAAAGCGAACACATTACAACAGTAAGGAGTGTTGGGGTCAGGGGTGAGAGGCCCAGGTCCAGACAGACAGACAGACAGACAGACAGACAGACAGGCAGGCAGACAGACAGACAGACAGACAGACAGACAGACAGACAGACAGACAGACCTGTTCGATGGCTCTCTTGTTCTTGCTGGCCCATCTCTGTTCACTGTCCTGCATCTCCTCCAGGTCGCTCTCAAGATCTAACAGTTTCTCCTGGAGAAACGCATCAACCAATCAATCAATCAATCAACCAATCAACCAATCAATCAACCAATCATTCATATTTTACAATAACCCTGCATTGACTCCAAAGAGAACGTTGACACAGAAGTTTGTACATGTGAGTAAATGTATCTGTAGCCTTTTTCTCTACTGTCTCTATATCTACAGTATCTCTCTCACAGTTCATACAGTCTATTGTCTCTATATCTACAGTATCTCTCTCACAGTTCATACAGTCTATTGTCTCTATATCTACAGTATCTCTCTCACAGTTCATAAGGTCTACTGTCTCTATATCTACAGTATCTCTCTCACAGTTCATACAGTCTATTGTCTCTATATCTACAGTATCTCTCTCACAGTTCATACAGTCTATTGTCTCTATATCTACAGTATCTCTCTCACAGTTCATACAGTCTACTGTCTCTATATCTACAGTATCTCTCTCACAGTTCATACAGTCTATTGTCTCTATATCTACAGTATATCTCTCACAGTTCATACAGTCTATTGTCTCTATATCTACAGTATATCTCTCACAGTTCATACAGTCTATTGTCTCTATATCTACAGTATCTCTCTCACAGTTCATAAGGTCTACTGTCTCTATATCTACAGTATCTCTCCCACAGTTCATACAGTCTACTGTCTCTATATCTACAGTATCTCTGCCACGGTCCATACAGTCTACTTTCTCTATATCTGCATTATATCTCCCACAGTTCATACAGTCTATTGTCTCTATATCTGCAGTATGTCTCCCACAGTTCATACAGTCTACTGTCTCTATATCTGCAGTATATCTTCATACAGTCTACTCTCTCACTCTCCGCTCTTCTAAAAAGCATCTTATAATGAGATTAAACAGTGAAGATTAGATTAAGATTAGGAACACATAGATTGAATTAAGGGATTTGCATAAGTAATACTTCATTAACCCAGAATGACATGAGCTCAATTGACTTGCTTGTGTATGTATGTTTAGTGTGAATTGTAGTCTTATGGTTGTACTGGCCTGGTATGTTGTCTACATGGTATCTAAACTAGGGCCTGTCTTTGCTGTGCTGTGGTCAGATCACAATGCACATTTTAATCGTCTACACCTGTCTACAAATGTGGGCACAATCAGGACAAAGGACACATGTTAGAACCAGGTGTAAACAGGGCAACTGTGTACCAACCTGAGCCTGTTTGAGTTGCTTGACCAGGTCTTCCTTGGTCTGTGCAGCCGTCTGTAGCTCCATGGTTAGGTCCTCTACGCTCCTCTCTGCCTGCTTCAACTGCAGCTGAACTCTCTCTCTCAGCTGGATCTCCTCCTCCAGGGAACGCTCCTTATCTATCAGCCTATCAGACACCTGACAACACATACAGTCATCTATCAGTTTATCAGACACCTGACAACACATACAGTTATCTATCAGTTTACCTGACACCTGACAACACATACAGTTATCTATCAGTTTACCTGACAACACATACAGTTATCTATCAGTTTACCTGACAACACATACAGTTATCTATCAGTTTACCTGACAACACATACAGTTATCTATCAGTTTACCTGACACCTGACAACACATACAGTTATCTACCAGTTTACCTGACAACACATACAGTTATCTATCAGTTTACCTGACAACACATACAGTTATCTATCAGTTTACCTGACAACACATACAGTTATCTATCAGTTTACCTGACAACACATACAGTTATCTATCAGTTTACCTGACAACACATACAGTTATCTATCAGTTTACCTGACACCTGACAACACATACAGTTATCTATCAGTTTACCTGACAACACATACAGTTATCTATCAGTTTACCTGACAACACATACAGTTATCTATCAGTTTACCTGACAACACATACAGTTATCTATCAGTTTACCTGACAACACATACAGTTATCTATCAGTTTACCTGACAACACATACAGTCATCTATCAGTTTACCTGACAACACATACAGTTATCTATCAGTTTACCTGACAACACATACAGTTATCTATCAGTTTACCTGACAACACATACCGTTATCTATCAGTTTACCTGACAACACATACAGTTATCTATCAGTTTACCTGACACCTGACAACACATACAGTTATCTATCAGTTTACCTGACAACACATACAGTTATCTATCAGTTTACCTGACAACACATACAGTTATCTACCAGTTTACCTGACAACACATACAGTTATCTATCAGTTTACCTGACAACACATACAGTTATCTATCAGTTTACCTGACAACACATACAGTTATCTATCAGTTTACCTGACAACACATACAGTTATCTATCAGTTTACCTGACAACACATACCGTTATCTATCAGTTTACCTGACAACACATACAGTTATCTATCAGTTTCCCTGACAACACATACCGTTATCTATCAGTTTACCTGACAACACATACAGAAAACCACATAATGGACACACATTTTACAGTTTGGGTCAAGTAGGTGACACGATTGCTGTAAACACATGGATGTCGACTTAAGCAGAAATTACTTCCACAAGTCGATCTCAAAGACAAGTTGTTTATTGGCGTTTGACTATAGTAAGGTCTACACCAACGAATGCTGTCAGACCTTGTAAGGCCTATGTCCTTATCTACCTGTCCCTGGAGGCTGATCACAGTCTGCTGGGCTCTCTGAATCCACCTCCTCCACCCTAACCCCCTAACCCTAACCCCCTAACCCTCTAACCCTAACCCCTAACCCCTAACCCTAACCCCTAACCCCTAACCCTCTAACCCTAACCCCTAACCCTCTAACCCTAACCCCTAACCCACTAACCCTCTAACCCTAACCCCTAACCCTCTAACACTAACCCCCTAACCCTAACCCCTAACCCTCTAACCCTAACCCCTAACCCTCTAACCCTAACCCCCTAACCCACTAACCCTCTAACCCTAACCCCCTAACCCACTAACCCTAACCCTCTAACCCTAACCCCTAACCCCTAACCCTAACCCTCTAACCCTAACCCTCTAACCCTAACCCCATAACCCACTAACCCCCTAACCCTAACCCCCTAACCCTCTAACCCCCTAACCCTCTAACCCTAACCCCATAACCCACTAACCCTAACCCTAGCTGTAAGGCCTTGGTCAGTATTTTACCTGTCCCTGTAGGCGGATGACAGTCTGTTGGGCTATCTGCAGCTCCTGACCCCTCTCCAGTAAACTCTCCTCCATCTCCTCTACCCTCAGCAGGGCGTCATCTCGTAGCTTCTGTTGCAGACTGAGCTCTGCTGTCGCCTGGGTGGCTTTCTGTAGAGCCTCTTCTAGCTGTGGAGGAAGAGACCAGAATGTCACACATAGAAACTGTACCCATCTTCTACCCATAATGTACCCATATTGGGGCGGCAGGGTGGCCTAGTGGTTAGAGGGTTCGGACTGGTAACCGAAAGGTTGCAAGTTCAAATCCCCGAACTGACAAGGTGAAAATCTGTCGTTCTGCCCCCGAACAAGGCAGTTAACCCACTGTTCCTAGGCTGTCATTGAAAATAAGAATTTGTTCTTAACTAACTAGTTAAATAAAATATAAAATAAATTAAAAAATATTGTACCCATCCTGTACCCATCCTGTACCCCATCCTGTACCCCATCCTGTACCCCATCCTGTACCCCATCCTGTACCCCATCTTGTACCCATCCTGTACCCCATCCTGTACCCCATCCTGTACCCCATCCTGTACCCCATCCTGTACCCCATCCTGTACCCCATCCTGTACCCATCCTGTACCCCATCTTGTACCCATCCTGTACCCATCCTGTACCCCATCCTGTACCCCATCCTGTACCCCATCCTGTACCCATCCTGTACCCCATCCTGTACCCCATCCTGTACCCATCCTGTACCCCATCTTGTACCCATCTTGTACCCATCCTGTACCCCATCTTGTACCCATCCTGTACCCCATCTTGTACCCATCCTGTACCCCATCCTGTACCCCATCTTGTACCCATCCTGTACCCCATCTTGTACCCATCCTGTACCCCATCCTGTACCCATCTTGTACCCATCCTCTACCCATCCTGTACCCCATCTTGTACCCATCCTGTACCCCATCTTGTACCCCATCCTGTACCCATCCTGTACCCATCCTCTACCCATCCTGTACCCCATCTTGTACCCATCCTGTACCCCATCCTGTACCCATCTTGTACCCATCCTCTACCCATCCTGTACCCCATCTTGTACCCATCCTGTACCCCATCTTGTACCCCATCCTGTACCCATCCTGTACCCCATCCTGTACCCATCCTCTACCCATCCTGTACCCCATCTTGTACCCATCCTGTACCCCATCTTGTACCCCATCCTGTACCCATCCTGTACCCCATCTTGTACCCATCCTGTACCCCTCCTGTACCCATCCTCTACCCATCCTGTACCCCATCCTGTACCCATCCTGTACCCCATCTTGTACCTCATCCTGTACCCATCCTGTACCCCATCTTGTACCCATCCATCCATCCTTTACATACTTTATATCCCAAAATGTTCAGATTTTCCTGAAATGCTGTTTGCTCCTGATTCTGAATCCTCCGCCCCTGGTGTCAGTACAGTGGATACAACTATTTGAAACTTAGGCAGCTAATTGGTCAATTCCAATTCAAGATAAATAAAATAAACAAATTTACATTGAATTCAATTCGAATTTCAACCATTTTCAAGTAATGGAATCGTAATTGAAATGGTAAAATACATCCTTTGGAATTTAATTGAAATGTAATATGTGTTTATTTCAAATGCAGTTAAAGGAAAAAATGCACTTTAAATAACAAATTAAATTAACAAATTAAATTTAAATAACAAATTAAAATAACAAATTACATTTAAATAACAAATTACATTTAAATAACAAACTGACTGCAAGATTTGTTTTAAAATCATTTAAACTTGTATTTCTATATTTTGCCTGAAAGCCTCAGTGAATTTAATTAAAATTGGAATTTGTGGAATTGTTGGGGTTAATATTGAATTGGGAATACAATTCTTGGAATTGACCTAACATTAGAATTGAAAGGAATTGAATTATCTCTGACTTTAAATACTGCCCTGGAATTTGAAAGGGAATTGAATAAGAATTTAATAAGAATTTAATAAGAATTGACCCCAACCCTTGTAGCTACATTATAGGTGTGTAACAGTGAACAGTACTGTACCTCAGTCTCCAGTCTGAAGACAGTGTCACTGAGCTCTGATCTCTTCTTGTCCCGTGTCTCCTTGTCCACCTCTAGATCCTCCAACTGTCTCTCAGACAGCCACAGCTTCTCTGACAGCCCCTGGGCATGGAGCGTCTGCTTCTCTAGCGCCTCCTATAGGGGACATAGTGTAGGACAGACACAGAGGCTGAAATGGAACCCTATTCATTATATAGTGCACTCGTTTTGAGCAGGGTCATGGTAGGGAGTAGGGTGCATTTTCTGGATGCACAGAGGGGATAGAATAGGCCCAGCTAACTGAGGTCTGTGGTAGAATAGGCCCAGCTAACGGAGGTCTGTGGTAGAATAGGCCCAGCTAACGGAGGTCTGTGGTAGAATAGGCCCAGCTAACGGAGGTCTGTGGTAGAATAGGCCCAGCTAACTGACTGACAGGTCTGTGGTAGAATAGGCCCAGCTAACTGAGGTCTGTGGTAGAATAGGCCCAGCTAACTGACTGACAGGTCTGTGGTAGAATAGGCCCAGCTAACTGAGGTCTGTGGTAGAATAGGCCCAGCTAACGGAGGTCTGTGGTAGAATAGGCCCAGCTAACGGAGGTCTGTGGTAGAATAGGCCCAGCTAACGGAGGTCTGTGGTAGAATAGGCCCAGCTAACGGAGGTCTGTGGTAGAATAGGCCCAGCTAACGGAGGTCTGTGGTAGAATAGGCCCAGCTAACGGAGGTCTGTGGTAGAATAGGCCCAGCTAACGGAGGTCTGTGGTAGAATAGGCCCAGCTAACTGACAGGTCTGTGGTAGAATAGGCCCAGCTAACGGAGGTCTGTGGTAGAATAGGCCCAGCTAACTGACTGAGGTCTGTGGTAGAATAGGCCCAGCTAACGGAGGTCTGTGGTAGAATAGGCCCAGCTAACGGAGGTCTGTGGTAGAATAGGCCCAGCTAACGGAGGTCTGTGGTAGAATAGGCCCAGCTAACGGAGGTCTGTGGTAGAATAGGCCCAGCTAACTGACAGGTCTGTGGTAGAATAGGCCCAGCTAACTGAGGTCTGTGGTAGAATAGGCCCAGCTAACTGAGGTCTGTGGTGGAATAGGCCCAGCTAACTGAGGTCTGTGGTAGAATAGGCCCAGCTAACGGAGGTCTGTGGTAGAATAGGCCCAGCTAACTGAGGTCTGTGGTAGAATAGGCCCAGCTAACTGAGGTCTGTGGTAGAATAGGCCCAGCTAACTGAGGTATGTGGTAGAATAGGCCCAGCTAACTGACTGAGGTCTGTGGTAGAATAGGCCCAGCTAACTGAGGTCTGTGGTAGAATAGGCCCAGCTAACTGAGGTCTGTGGTAGAATAGGCCCAGCTAACTGAGGTCTGTGGTAGAATAGGCCCAGCTAACTGAGGTCTGTGGTAGAATAGGCCCAGCTAACTGACTGAGGTCTGTGGTAGAATAGGCCCAGCTAACTGAGGTCTGTGGTAGAATAGGCCCAGCTAACTGAGGTCTGTGGTAGAATAGGCCCAGCTAAATAACCGGGGTCTGTGGTGGAATAGGCCCAGCTAACTGACTGAGGTCTGTGGTAGAATAGGCCCAGCTAACTGAGGTCTGTGGTAGAATAGGCCCAGCTAACTAACCGGGGTCTGTGGTGGAATCTGATTACGGAGAAGCCTATACTGTACCTCAGCGACCTGTATCTTATTCTTCAGAGACTGCTGCAGGAAGTTGAAGGCGTATTCCTGAGTGTTGGCCTCCACCATCTGGGCCCTGGCCTCGGTCAGCTCCGTCTGGAGGAAACATAAAGGAGATCAGCTCTCTAGAGACATCCTCTGTGTTTCAACACTTAGATATTAGTGGTTGTGTTTTCTATCTAGAAATAAATGAAAGTAGGAGCTTGTGTGTTGGGAGATAATCATTCTATCCAGCTCTATGGCAGTGTCTCAGCAAGATGAACACAGTGTAGTTTCTGTGTAGTCCAGGTGAACACAGTGTAGTTTATGTGTAGTCCAGATTAAAATAGTGTAGTTTCTGTGTAGTCCAGTCCAGATGAACACAGTGTAGTTTCTGTGTAGTCCAGGTGAACACAGTGTAGTTTCTGTGTAGTCCAGTCCAGGTGATACACAGTGTAGTTTCTGTGTAGTCCAGTCCAGGTGGTACACAGTGTAGTTTCTGTGTAGTCCAGAAGCCTACCTCCATAACTCTGAAGCGTTCCGTCATGGTCGTGTTGTCTCTCTCCAGCTCTACCATCCTCATCCTCATCCTGTTCATCTCCATCTTGGATTGATAAGGAGACAGGACATTACGTTAGCTTCAGAAACCTCTTTACTAGCCTGGGTACCAGTCTGTTTGTGCCATCGTGCCACTCCTTGCCATGACAAGGAGTGGTATCAAGGCACAAACAGACTAGTACCCAGGCAACATCTTTACTGAGATCAAACCAGATATGTTACACAGAGCATTCTGGGTATTGTAGCCCATCATGCTACACACCTGCAGGGTACTGTTGGTTCTGAGAAGGTCCTCGTTGTTCACCAACAGGCCTCTCATCTCCAACCTGATCTGGTTCCTCTCCTTGTCCATCTCTATGCTCTCTGCCTCCAGGAACTGGTTCCTCTGTGGAAGGAAGGGGGACACGGAGTGAGAGAGACAGAGTGTGAGTGAGTGAGTGAGTGAGTGAGTGAGTGAGTGAGTGAGTGAGTGAGTGAGTGAGTGAGTGAGTGAGTGAGTGAGTGAGTGAGTGAGTGAGTGACTGACTGACTGACTGACTGAGAGAGTGAGCGAGCGAGAGTCTTCATACTGCACCTTCTGACAGGCATCCATCTGTCTGGTCAGCTCCTCGATGTAGTCTCTCTTGTTGGGCATAGCAACAGGCGACGCTGTGGACCGCATGGGGAGTTGGCTTGGCATCACCTGGAAGACCCAGGGCTCAGTCATACAGATGTACACTATAGCAGTACCGCTATTAGATATATTATGAGCCTTTATAATGTGTCAAAAGACATACAAATATGTTACTGAGATGGTTGTTATTTAACCCTGTATAATCACTCCGCCCACTCACCGGCTGGTCCCGCCTCCTGAGAGAGTCGAAGGTTGAGAAGCGTGCACGTGAGGAGGTCGCAGCCGAGGTGAAGGAGAGCACAGGGCTGCTACTTCTGCTGTTGTAGCTGTTGAACAGGTTCAGCTCTGACGTGGCTGGAGACATCACCTCCTGCATCTTATGCAGAGAGAGAAAAGAAGAGGGGAGGGGAACGGAGGTAACAGGGAGAGGGGAGGGGAAGGGAAGGGAGAGAACAGGGAGAGGGGAGGGGAAGGGAGAGAACAGGGAGAGGGGAAGGGAAGGGAGAGAACAGGGAGGGGAGGGAGAGAACAGGGAGGGGAGGGAGAGAACAGGGGGAAGGGAGAGAACAGGGGGAAGGGAGAGAACAGGGGAAGAGAGAGAACAGGGAGGGGAGGGAGAGAACCGGGAGGGGGGAGGGGAAGGGAGGCAACAGGGAGAGGGGAAGGGAAGAGAGAGAACAGGGAGGGGAGGGAGAGAACAGGGAGGGGAGGAGAGAACAGGGAGGGGAGGGAGAGAACAGGGGGAAGGGAGAGAACAGGGGGACGGGAGAGAACAGGGGGAAGAGAGAGAACAGGGGGAAGGGAGAGAACAGTGAGAGGGGAAGGGAAGGGAGAGAACAGGGGGAAGGGAGAGAACAGGGGGAAGGAGAGAACAGGGGAAGGGAGAGAACAGGGGGAAGGGAGAGAACAGGGGGAAGGGAGAGAACAGGGGAAGGGAGAGAACAGGGGAAGGGAGAGAACAGGGGGAAGGGAGAGAACAGGGGGAAGAGAGAGAACAGGGGAGGGAGAGAACAGGGGAAGAGAGAGAACAGGGGGAAGGGAGAGAACAGGGGGAAGGAGAGAACAGGGGAAGGAGAGAACAGGGGGAAGGAGAGAACAGGGGGAAGGGAGAGAACAGGGGGAAGGGAGAGAACAGGGGGAAGAGAGAGAACAGGGGGAAGGGAGAGAACAGGGGGAAGGAGAGAACAGGGGGAGGAGAGAACAGGGAGAGGGAGGGAGAGAACAGGGAGAGGGGAGGGAGAGAACAGGGAGAGGGGAGGGAGAGAACAGGGAGAGGGGAGGGAGAGAACAGGGGGAAGGAGAGAACAGGGGAAGGAGAGAGAACAGGGGAAGAGAGAGAACAGGGGAAGAGAGAGAACAGGGGGAAGGGAGAGAACAGGGGGAAGGGAGAGAACAGGGGGAAGGGAGAGAACAGGGGAAGGGAGAGAACAGGGAGAGGGAGAGAACAGGGGGAAGGGAGAGAACAGGGGAAGGGAGAGAACAGGGGGAAGAGAGAGAACAGGGGGAAGAGAGAGAACAGGGGAAGGGAGAGAACAGGGGGAAGGAGAGAACAGGGGAAGGAGAGAACAGGGGGAAGGAGAGAACAGGGGAAGGGAGAGAACAGGGGGAAGAGAGAGAACAGGGGGAAGGGAGAGAACAGGGGGAAGGGAGAGAACAGGGGGAAGGGAGAGAACAGGGGGAAGGGAGAGAACAGGGGGAAGGGAGAGAACAGGGGGAAGGGAGAGAACAGGGGGAAGGAGAGAACAGGGGGAAGGGAGAGAACAGGGGGAAGGGAGAGAACAGGGGGAACAGGGGGGAAGGGAGAGAACAGGGGGAAGGGAGAGAACAGGGAGAGGGGAGGGAGAGAACAGGGAGAGGGGAGGGAGAGAACAGGAGAGGGGAGGGAGAGAACAGGGAGAGGGAGAGAACAGGGGGAAGGGAGAGAACAGGGGAAGGGAGAGAACAGGGGGAAGGGGAGAGAACAGGGGGAAGGGAGAGAACAGGGGGAAGGGAGAGAACAGGGGAAGGAGAGAACAGGGGGAAGGAGAGAACAGGGGAAGGAGAGAACAGGGGGAAGGGAGAGAACAGGGGAAGGGAGAGAACAGGGGGAAAGGAGAGAACAGGGGAAGGAGAGAACAGGGGGAAGGGAGAGAACAGGGGGAAGGAGAGAACAGGGGAGGGAGAGAACAGGAGAGGGGAGGGAGAGAACAGGGAGAGGGGAGGGAGAGAACAGGGGAGGGGAGGGAGAGAACAGGGAGAGGGGAGGGAGAGAACAGGGGGAAGAGAGAGAACAGGGGAAGGGAGAGAACAGGGGGAAGAGAGAGAACAGGGGGAAGAGAGAGAACAGGGGAAGGAGAGAACAGGGGGAAGGAGAGAACAGGGGAAGGAGAGAACAGGGAGAGGGGAGGGAGAGAACAGGGAGAGGGGAGGGAGAGAACAGGGAGAGGGGAGGGAGAGAACAGGGAGAGGGGAGGGAGAGAACAGGGGAAGGAGAGAACAGGGAGAGGGGAGGAGAGAACAGGGGGAACGGAGAGAACAGGGAGAGGGGAGGGAGAGAACAGGGGGAGGGGAGGGGAAGGGAAGGGAGAGAACAGGGAGAGGGGAGGGAGAGAACAGGGAGGGGAGGGAGAGAACAGGGAGAGGGGAGGGAGAGAACAGGGAGGGGAGGGAGAGAACAGGGGAAGGGAGAGAACAGGGAGGGGGGAGAGAACAGGGAGAGGGGAGGGAGAGAACAGGGGGAAGGGAGAGAACAGGGAGAGGGGAGGGAGAGAACAGGGGGAAGGGAGAGAACAGGGAGAGGGGAGGGAGAGAACAGGGGGACGGAGAGAACAGGGAGAGGGGAGGGAGAGAACAGGGAGAGGGGAGGGAGAGAACAGGGGGAAGGGAGAGAACAGGGAGAGGGGAGGGAGAGAACAGGGGGAACGGAGAGAACAGGGAGAGGGGAGGGAGAGAACAGGGGGAACGGAGAGAACAGGGAGAGGGGAGGGAGAGAACAGGGGGAACGGAGAGAACAGGGAGAGGGGAGGGAGAGAACAGGGGGAACGGAGAGAACAGGGAGAGGGGAGGGAGAGAACAGGGGGAAGGGAGAGAACAGGGAGAGGGGAGGGAGAGAACAGGGGAATGGAGAGAACAGGGAGGGGAGGGAGAGAACAGGGGGAACGGAGAGAACAGGGAGAGGGGAGGGAGAGAACAGGGAGAGGGGGGAGGAACTGGAGAGAACAGGGAGAGGGGAGGGAGAGAACAGGGGAAGGAGAGAACAGGGAGAGGGGGAGGGAGAGAACAGGGGGAACGGAGAGAACAGGGAGAGGGGAGGGAGAGAACAGGGGGAACGGAGAGAACAGGGAGAGGGAGGGAGAGGGGAAGGGAGAGAACAGGGAGAGGGGAGGGAGAGAACAGGGGAACGGAGAGAACAGGGAGAGGGGAGGGAGAGAACAGGGGAACGGAGAGAACAGGGAGAGGGGAGGGAGAGAACAGGGGAACGGAGAGAACAGGGAGATGGGATGGAGAGAACAGGGGAACGGAGAGAACAGGGAGAGGGGAGGGAGAGAACAGGGAACGGAGAGAACAGGGAGAGAGGGGAGGGAGAGAACAGGGGGGAGAGAACAGGAGAGGGGAGAGAGAACAGGGGGAAGGAGAACAGGGAGAGGGGGAGAGAACAGGGGGAATGGAGAGAGAACAGGGAGAGGGAGGGAGAGAACAGGGGAGAGGAAGGAAGGAGAGAACAGGGGAGGGGAAGGGAAGGAGAGAACAGGGGAGGAGGGAGAGAACAGGGGGAGGAAGGGAGAGAACAGGGAGATGGGATGGAGAGAACAGGGGGAAGGGAGAGAACAGGGGGAAGGGAGAGAACAGGGGGAAGAGAAGAGGGGAAGGGAGAGGGGGAAGAGAGAGAACAGGGGGAAGGGAGAGAACAGGGGAAAGGAGAGAACAGGGGGGGAGAACAGGGAGAGGGGAGGGAGAGAACAGGGAGAGGGGAGGAGAGAGAGAGGGAGGGAGAGAACAGGGAGAGAGGAGGAGAGAACAGGGGGAAGGGAGAGAACAGGGGGAAGGAGAGAACAGGGGGAAGGAGAGAACAGGGGGGAAGAGGGAACGGAGAGAACAGGGGAAGGAGAGAACAGGGGAAGGGAGAGAACAGGGGGAAGGGAGAGAACAGGGAGAGGAGAGAACAAGGGGAGGGAGAGAACAGGGAGAGAGAACAGGGGAAGTGAGAGAGGGGGAAGAGAGAGAACAGGGGGGGAGAGAGAACAGGGGAAGGAGAGAACAGGGGAAGGGAGGGAACAGGGGAGGGAGAGAACAGGGGGAAGGGGAGAAGGGGGAAGGAGAGAACAGGGGGAAGGAGAGAACAGGGAAGGAGAGAACAGGGGGAAGGGAGAACAGGGAAGGGAGAGAACAGGGGGAAGGAGAGAACAGGGGGAAAATGAAGGGCATGGGAGAGAACAGGGGAGGAGAGAACAGGGGGAAGGGAGAGAACAGGGGGAAGGAGAGAACAGGGAGGGAGGGAGAGAACAGGGAGGGGAGGGAGAGAACAGGGAGAGGAGGGAGAGAACAGGGGAAGGAGGGAGAACAGGGGGAAGGGAGAGAACAGGGGAAGAGAGGGGAAGGAGAGAACAGGGGAAGGAGAGAACAGGGGGAAGGAGAGAACAGGGGAAGGGAGAACAGGGGAAGGGAGAACAGGGGAAGGGACAGAACATGTTAGGGGAAGGGATGGAGAGAACAGAGAGAACAGAGGGGGAGAGAACAGGAGGGAGGGAGAGAACAGGGGGAAGGGAGAGAACAGGGGAGGGGAGGAGAGAACAGGGGAGAGGGAGAGAGGGGAAGGGAGGGAAGAACAGGGGAAGGGGAGGGAGAAGAAAGGGAGAGAGAACAGGGGAAGAAGAGAACAGGGGGGAAAGAGGAGAACAGGAGAGAACAGGGGGAAGGAGAGAAAGGAGAGAACAGGGGGAAGGGAGGGAGAGAACAGGGAAGGGAGGAGAACAGGGAGAGGGAGGGAGAGAACAGGGGGAAGGGAGAGAACAGGGAGGGGAGGGAGAGAACAGGGGGAGGAGAGAACAGGGAAGGGGAAGGAGAGAACAGGAGGGGAGGGGAAGGAGAGAGAAAGGGGAGGGGGAGAGAACAGGGGAGAGGAGAGAACAGGGAGGGGAACTAATAGGAGAGAACAGGGAGAGGGGAGGGAGGAGAGAACAGGGAGAAGGGAGGGAGAGAACAGGGAGAGGGAGGGAGAGAACAGGGGAACGGAGAGAACAGGAGAGGGAGAGAACAGGGAGAGGGGAGGGAGAGAACAGGGGGAATGGAGAGAACAGGAGAGGGGAGGGAGAGAACAGGGAGGAACAGGGATGAGGGGAGAGAACAGGGAGAACAGGGGGGGGAGAGAACAGGGGAAGGAGAGAACAGGAGAGGAGGGAGAGAACAGGGGGGAGAGAACAGGAGGGGAGGGAGGAACAGGGGAATGGAGAGAACAGGGAGAGGGGAGGGAGAGAACAGGGGGAATGGAGAGAACAGGAGAGGGAGGAGAGAACAGGGGGAACGGAGAGAACAGGGAGGGAGGAGAGAACAGGGGGAAGAACGGGGAGAACAGGGGAGGGAGAGAACAGGGGGAACGGAGAGAACAGGGGAGGGAGAGAACAGGGGAGAACAGGGAGGGGAGAGAACAGGGAGAGGGAGGGAGAGAACAGGGGGAACGGAGAGAAGAGGGGAGGAGAGAACAGGGGAAGGGGAGAGAGAGAAGGGAGAGGGGGAACGGAGAGAACAGGGGAGAGGAGGGAGAGAGAACAGGGGGAAGGGAGAGAACAGGGAGAACAGGGGAGGGAGAGAACAGGGGAACGGAGAGAACAGGGAGAGGGGAGGAGAGAACAGGGGAACGGAGAGAACAGGGAGGGGAGGAGAGAACAGGGGAACGGAGAGAACAGGGAGAGGGGAGGAGAGAACAGGGGGAACGGAGAGAACAGGAGAGAACAGGGGAGGAGGGAGAGAACAGGGGAGGGGAGGGGAAGGAAGGAGAGAACAGGGAGGGGAGGAGAGAACAGGAGAGGGGAGGGAGAGAACAGGAGGGAGGAGAGGGAGGAGGAGAGAACAGGGGTGGAGGGGAATATAAGGGAGAGAACAGGGAGGGGAGAACAGGGGGAACGGAGAGAACAGGGAGAGACAGGGAGGGAGAGAACAGGGGAGGGGAGAGAGAACAGGGAGAACAGGGGAGGGAGAGAACAGGGGGGAAGGGAGAGAACAGGGAGGGGAGGGAGAGAACAGGGAGGAACAGGAGAGGGGAAGGAGAGAACAGGGAAGGAGGGAGAGAGGGACAGGGGGGAGAGAACAGGGAGGAACAGGGAGAGGAGAGAACAGGGGGAAGGGAGAGAACAGGAGAGGGGAGGGAGAGAACAGGGAGGGGGAGGGAGAGAACAGGGAGAGGGGGAGGGAGAGAACAGGGGGAACGGAGAGAACAGGGAGAGGGGAGGAGAGAACAGGGGGAACGGAGAGAACAGGGAGAGGGGAGGGGAGAACAGGGGGGAAGGGAGAGAACAGGAGAGGGAGGGGAGAACAGGGGGAATGGAGAGAACAGGAGAGGGGAGGGAGAGAACAGGGGGAACGGAGAGAACAGGGAGAGGGGAGGGAGAGAACAGGGGGAACGGAGAGAACGGGGAGAGGGGAGGGAGAGAACAGGGGGGGAGAGAACAGGAGGGGAGGAGAGAACAGGGGGAAGGAGAGAACAGGGAGAGGGGAGGGGGAACAGGGGGAACGGAGAGAACAGGGAGAGGGGAGAACAGGGAGAGGGAGGGAGAGAACAGGGGGAAGGGAGAGAACAGGAGAGGGGAGGGAGAGAACAGGGGGAATGGAGAGAACAGGGAGAGGGGAGGAGAGAACAGGGGGAACGGAGAGAACAGGGAGAGGGGAGGGAGAGAACAGGGGGAACGGAGAGAACAGGGAGAGGGGAGGGAGAGAACAGGGGGAACGGAGAGAACAGGGAGAGGGGAGGGAGAGAACAGGGGGAAGGAGAGAACAGGGAGAGGGGAGGGAGAGAACAGGGGAATGGAGAGAACAGGAGAGGGGAACAGGGGGAAGGGAGAGAACAGGGAGAGGGGAGGGAGAGGGAGAGAACAGGGAGAGGGGAGGGAGAGAACAGGGGAAGAGGGAGAGGAGGGAGAGAACAGAGAGAACAGGGAGAGGGGAGGGAGAGAACAGGGGAACGGAGAGAACAGGGAGGGGAGGGAGAGAGGGGAACGGAGAGAACAGGGAGAGAGGGGAGGGAGAGAACAGGGGAAGGGAGAGAACAGGGAGAGGGGAGGGAGAGAACAGGGGAAGGAGAGAACAGGAGAGGGGAGGGAGAGAACAGGGGGGGAGAGAACAGGGAGGGGAGGGAGAGAACAGGGGGAGAGGGAGAGGGAGAGAACAGGGGGAGAGAACAGGGAGGGGAGGGAGAGAACAGGGGGAAGAGAGAACAGGGAGGAGGAGAGAACAGGGGAACGGAGAGAACAGGGAGAGGGGAGGAGAGAACAGGGGGAATGGAGAGAACAGGGAGAGGGGAGGGAGAGAACAGGGGAATGGAGAGAACAGGGAGGGAGGGAGAGAACAGGGGAGGGGAGGGGAAGGGAAGGGAGAAGGGAGAGAACAGGGGAGGGGAGGGAGAGAACAGGGGGAGGGAGAGAACAGGAGAGGGGAGGGAGAGAACAGGGAGAGGGGAGGGAGAGAACAGGGGAGGGGGGAATGAGAGAACAGGAGAGGGGAGGGGAGAGAACAGGGGAGGGAGAGAGGGAGAGAACAGGGGGAAGGAGAGAACAGGGAGAGGGGAGGGAGAGAACAGGGGAAGGGAGGGAGAGAACAGGGAGAGGGGAGGGAGAGAACAGGGGGAGGGAGAGAACAGGGAAGGGAGAGAACAGGGAGAGGGGGGAGAGAACAGGGGGAGGAGAGAACAGGGAAGGGAGAGAACAAGAGAGGGGAGGGAGAGAACAGGGAGAGGGGAGGGAGAGAACAGGGGAGGGGAGGGAGAGAACAGGGAGAGGGGAGGGAGAGAACAGGGGGAGGAGAGGGAGAACAGGGAGAGGGGAAGGAAGAGAGAGAACAGGGA
This sequence comes from Oncorhynchus keta, assembly GCF_023373465.1. NCBI lineage: Eukaryota > Metazoa > Chordata > Actinopteri > Salmoniformes > Salmonidae > Oncorhynchus > Oncorhynchus keta. The sequence continues at coordinate 6,351,352 of NC_068429.1, read as the reverse complement.
GGGAGAGAACAGGGGGGGGAGAACAGGAGGGGAGGAGAGAACAGGGAGAGGGGGAGGGAGAGAACAGGGGGGAGGGAGAGAACAGGGAGAGGGGAGGGAGAGAACAGGGGAACGGAGAGAACACAGAGGGGAGAGAACAGGGGAGGAGAGAACAGGGAGAGGGGAGGGAGAGAACAGGGGAACGGAGAGAACAGGGAGAGGGGAGGGAGAGAACAGGGGGAAGGGAGAGAACAGGGAGAGGGAGGGAGAGAACAGGGGGAATGGAGAGAACAGGGAGAGGGGAGGGAGAGAACAGGGGGAACGGAGAGAACAGGGAGAGGGAGGGAGAGGGAGAGAACGGGGAGAGGGGAGGGAGAGAACAGGGGGAAGGGAGAGAACAGGGAGAGGGGAGGGAGAGAACAGGGGGAACGGAGAGAACAGGGAGAGGGGAGGGAGAGAACAGGGGGAACGGAGAGAACAGGGAGAGGGGAGGGAGAGAACAGGGGGAACGGAGAGAACAGGGAGAGGGGAGGGAGAGAACAGGGGGAACGGAGAGAACAGGGAGAGGGGAGGGAGAGAACAGGGGGAAGGGAGAGAACAGGGAGAGGGGAGGGAGAGAACAGGGGGAACGGAGAGAACAGGAGAGGGAGGGAGAGAACAGGGGAACGGAGAGAACAGGGAGAGGGGAGGGAGAGAACAGGGGGAACGGAGAGAACAGGGAGATGGGATGGAGAGAACAGGGGAACGGAGAGAACAGGGAGAGGGGAGGGAGAGAACAGGGGGAACGGAGAGAACAGGGAGGGAGGGAGAGAACAGGGGAACGGAGAGAACAGGAGAGGGGAGGGAGAGAACAGGGGGAACGGAGAGAACAGGGAGAGGGGAGGGAGAGAACAGGGGGAATGGAGAGAACAGGGAGAGGGGAGGGAGAGAACAGGGAGGGAGGGGAAGGGAAGGGAGAGAACAGGGGGGGAAGGAAGGGAGAGAACAGGGGAGGGGAGGGAGAGAACAGGGGGGGGGAAGGAGAGAACAGGGAGAGGGAGGGAGAGAACAGGGGAGGGGAGGAGAGAACAGGGGGAGGGAGGGGAAATGAAGGGAGAGGGAGAGGGAAGGGAGAGAACAGGGAGGGAGGGAGAGAACAGGGAGGGAGGGAGAGAACAGGGGAAGGAGAGAACAGGGAGAGGGAGGGAGAGAACAGGGAGAGGGGAGGGAGAGAACAGGGAGAGGGGAGGGAGAGAACAGGGGAGAGGGGAGGGAGAGAACAGGGGGAAGGGATGGAGAGAACAGGGAGAGGGGAGGGAGAGAACAGGGAGGGGGGGGAGCGAACAGGGGGAAGGAGAGAACAGGGAGAGGGGAGGGAGAGAACAGGGAGAGGGGAGGGAGAGAACAGGAGAGGGGAGGGAGAGAACAGGGAGAGGGGAGGGAGAGAACAGGGGAAGGAGAGAACAGGGAGAGGGGAGGGAGAGAACAGGGAGAGGGGAAGGGAAGGGAGAGAACAGGGAGAGGGGAGGAGAAGGGAGGCAACAGGGAGAGGGGAAGGGAAGAGAGAGAACAGGGAGGGGAGGGAGAGAACAGGGGGAAGGGAGAGAACAGGGAGGGGAGGGAGAGAACAGGGAGAGGGGAAGGAAGGAGAGAACAGGGAGGGGAGGGAGAGAACAGGGGGAAGGGAGAGAACAGGGAGGGGAGGGAGATAACAGGGGAGGGAGAGAACAGGGGGAAGGGAGAGAACAAGGAGGGGAGGGAGAGAACAGGGGAAGGGAGAGAACAGGGGGAAGGGAGAGAACAGGGGAGGGAGAGAACAGGGGGAAGGGAGAGAACAAGGAGGGGAGGGAGAGAACAGGGGGAAGGGAGAGAACAGGGAGGGGAGGGAGAGAACAGGGGGAAGGGAGAGAACAGGGGGGAGGGGAGGGAAAGGAAGGGAGAGAACAGGGAGAGGGGAGGGAGAGAACAGGGGGAGGGAAGGGGAAAGGAAGGGAGAGAACAGGGAGAGGGGAGGGAGAGAACAGGGGGAGGGGAGGGGAAGGGAAGGAGAGAACAGGGGAGGGGAAGGGAAGGGAGAGAACAGGGGGAGGGGAGGGAGAGAACAGGGGGGAGGGGAAAGGAAGGGAGAGAACAGGGAGAGGGGAGGGAGAGAACAGGGGGAGGGGAGGGGAAAGGAAGGGAGAGAACAGGGAGAGGGGAGGGGAAGGGAGAGAACAGGGAGGGGAGGGAGAGAACAGGGAGGGAGGGAGAGAACGGGGAAGGGAGAGAACAGGGAGAGGGGAGGGAGAGAACAGGAGGAAGGGAGAGAACAGGGAGAGGGGAGGGAGAGAACAGGGAGAGGGGAGGGAGAGAACAGGAGGAAGGGAGAGAACAGGGAGAGGGGAGGGAGAGAACAGGGAGAGGGGAGGGGCAGGAGAGGGGAGGGGAAAGGAAGGAGAGAACAGGGAGAGGGGAGGGAGAGAACAGGGAGAGGGGAGGGAGAGAACAGGGGGAGGGGAGGGGAAAGGAAGGGAGAGAACAGGGAGAGGGAGGGAAGGGAAGGGAGAGAACAGGGGAGGGAAGGGAAGGAGAGAACAGGGGGAGGGGAGGGAGAGAAGAGGGGGAGGGGAGGGGAAAGGAAGGGAGAGAACAGGGGAAAGGAAGGGAGAGAACAGGGGAGGGGAGGGAGAGAACAGGGGGAAGGGAGAGAACAGGGAGAGGGGAGGGAGAGAACAGGGGGAAGGGAGAGAACAGGGAGAGGGGAGGGAGAGAACAGGGAGAGGGGAGGGGAAGGGAAGGGAGAGAACAGGGAGAGGGGAAAGGAAGGGAGAGAACAGGGAGAGGGGAGGGGAAGGGAGAGGGAGGGGAAGGAAGGGAGAGAACAGGGAGAGGGGAAAGGAAGGGAGAGAACAGGGAGAGGTGAGGTGGAGGGAGCCAACAGGGAGAGGGGAGGGGAAGGTGAGAGAACAGAGAAGGGAGGGGAAGGTAGAGAACAGGGAGAGAGGAGGGGAGATGGATGGATAGACCAGGGAGAGGGGAGAGGGAGGGAGCCGAGAGGGAAAGGGGAGAGGGAGGGAGAGGGGAGATGGGATTTACAATCATATTCAGCGCCTTGCAAAAGTATTCATCCCCCTTGGGGTTTTTCCTACTTTGTTGCCTTACAACCTGTAATTTAAATGGATTTTTATTGGGATTTCATGTAATGGACAAACACAGAAAATAGTCAAAATTGGTGAAGTGAAATTAAAAAATGAACTTGTTTATTATAAAAAATAAAAATTCTTAACAGAAAAGTGGTGCGTGTATATGTATTCACCCCCTTTGTTATGAAGCCCCTAAATAAGATCTGGTGCAACCAATTACCTTCAGAAGTCACATAATTAGTTAAATAAAGTCCACCTGAGTGCAATCTAAGTGTCACATGATCTCAGTATGTATATAGCTGTTCAGAAAGGCCCCAGAGTCTGCAACACCACTAAGTAAATGGCACCATGAAGACCAGGGAGCTCTCCAAACAGATCAGGGACAACACCACTAAGTAAATGGCACCATGAAGACCAGGGAGCTCTCCAAACAGATCAGGGACAACACCACTAAGTAAATGGCACCATGAAGACCAAGGAGCTCTCCAAACAGATCAGGGACAACACCACTAAGTAAATGGCACCATGAAGACCAAGGAGCTCTCCAAACAGATCAGGGACAACACCACTAAGTAAATGGCACCATGAAGACCAAGGAGCTCTCCAAACAGATCAGGGACAACACCACTAAGTAAATGGCAACATGAAGACCAAGGAGCTCTCCAAACAGATCAGGGACAACACCACTAAGTAAATGGCAACATGAAGACCAAGGAGCTCTCCAAACAGATCAGGGACAACACCACTAAGTAAATGGCAACATGAAGACCAAGGAGCTCTCCAAACAGATCAGGGACAACACCACTAAGTAAATGGCAACATGAAGACCAAGGAGCTCTCCAAACAGATCAGGGACAACACCACTAAGTAAATGGCACCATGAAGACCAGGGAGCTCTCCAAACAGATCAGGGACAACACCACTAAGTAAATGGCACCATGAAGACCAGGGAGCTCTCCAAACAGATCAGGGACAACACCACTAAGTAAATGGCACCATGAAGACCAAGGAGATCAGGTAGGTCTCCAAACAGATCAGGGACAAAGCTGTGGAGAAGTCCAGACCAGGGTTGGGTTATAAAACAATATCCAAAACTTTGAACATCCCACAGAGCACCATTAAATCCATTATTTAAAAAATTGAAAGAATATGGCACCATAATCAACCTGCCAAGGGAGGGCCGCACACCAAAACGCACCAAAACGGACCAGGCAAGGTGGGCATTAATCAGAGAGGCAACAAAGAGACCAAAGATAACCCTGAAGGAGCTACAAAGCTCCATATCGGAGATTGGAGTATCTGTCCATAGGACCCCTTTACACTGTACACTCCACAGAGCTGGGCTTTATGGAAGTGTGGCCGGAAAAAAAGCCATTGCTTAAAGAAAAAAATAAGCAAACACGTTTTGTGTTTTACCAAAAGGCATGTGGGAGACTCCCCAAACATATGGAAGAAGGTACTCTGGTCAGATGAGACTAAAATTGAGCTTTTTGGCCATCAAGGAAAACGCTATGTCTGGCGCAAACACAACACCTCGCATCACCCCGAGAACACCATCCCCAGCCGTGAAGCATGGTGGAGGCAGCATCATGCTGTGGGGATGTTTTTCCATCGGCAGGGACTGGGAAACGGGTCAGAATGGAAGGAATGATGGATGGCGCTATAAATACAGGGAAATTCTTGAGGGAAAACCTATTTCAGTCTTCCAGAGATTTGAGTCTGGGACGGAGGTTCACCTTCCAGCACGACAATGACCCTAAGCATACTGCTGAACCAACACTTGAGTGGTTTAAGGGGAACATTTAAATGTCTTGGAATGGCCTAGTCAAAGCCCAGACCTCCAATCCAATTGAGAATCTGTGGTATGACTTAAAGATTGCTGTACACCAGCAGAACCCATCCAACTTGAAGGAGCTGGAGCAGTTTTCCCTTGAAGAAAGAGCAAAAATCCCAGTGGCTAGATGTGCCAAGCTTCTAGAGACATACCCAAGAGACTTGCAGCTGTAATTGCTGCATAAGGTGTCTCTACAAAGTATTGCCTTTGGGGGGTGAATAGTTATGCACGCTCAAATGTTCAGTTTTTAAAAATCTTATTTCTTGTTTGTTTTGCATTAAAACATATGTTGTATCTTCGAAGTGGTAGGTATGTTGTGTAAATCAACTGATACAACCCCCCCCAAAAAAAATATATATTTTAATTCCAGGTTGTAAAGGCAACAAAATAGGAAAAATGCCAAGGTGGGTGAATACTTTCGCAAGTGTGCAATAATATCATCACTCTTTCCTCTCTAAGACAAGTGGCGAAACATTTGTTTGTGTATCATAATAATAATCCCATTTTGCTGAGTGTCTTACCTTTTGCTCTGACATCCGGTTCATTCCAGGGTTGTAGTCCGTGGAAGCCGCTGTAGCGTAGGGACTGTTGAACACCCTGGGAGGACTCTCAAAACCTCCCACCTAGACAACACACAGAAACAGTACATTGATTAAAACACATAAATAAAAACATTCACGTTCTAAAAAATGTTGTCTTTTAACATTACGGTCGATTCCAATATTGATTTTAATATTGATATTATTGTAACGCCTGTTGTACACCAGTAGGTGGCGCTGCATCATAAAGCCCAGGTCTAAGGTGGGTCACACCATGCTCCTACAGTACAGCAGTTGGAGCAGACAGACATTTGCTGATCTGCTTAAGTCTACAGACAGCATCTGGTGCTGATCAGTTTAGTTAGAGTGGGTGGACAACAGGTCGTTCCCCTGGCCCCCATTCCCCCATCTCGGCCCCTGGTGGTCCTTGGCAGAACTGGCCCCTGAAGGCCCAAGCCCCAGCCCTAATCCTGTCCCTTGGGCCATGTCTGATTCTCCTGGCCCCTAGCAGTACTGGCCACAACCACCACCCCTGAATGAATCCCCTGGCCCCTGCAGGCCCAAGCACCAGACCTGTTATTGGTCCCCAGCCCTGTGTGATTCCCCTGTCCCCAGTACCAGCCCTAAGTGATCCCTAGCCCCCCCGAGCCTTCACCCTGTCTGACATGGTGTCCCAGTCCCGAGAGGCAAGCGATTCCAGGGACCCGCGGAAGTTTGGCCCGAATCTGGAGCTAGCGCTGTCCAAACGGGAACTGTTCCTGGGTTCTCTCCCGTTCCCGTTCTCTCTCCCAGACGTTCCATTCGTATCCCTGGATCCGTTCCCAATCGTGTCTCCATCCAGGAACAGCTGATATTTGGGGTTCTGGCGGACTTTGACAGGATTGGAGGGCTCGTTCTCAGACGGGGGACTTTCGGGCTGCTTGTTGGGATCAAAGTCTGATTCCTGGAGGAGAAGAAGATATTAAATGTATGGCTGGAGGGATGGAGAGAGAGGGGGGGGTGAGAGAGAGAGAGAGAGAGAGAGAGAGAGAGAGAGAGAGAGAGAGAGAGAGAGAGAGAGAGAGAGAGAGAGAGAGGAAAGAGAGAGAGGAAAGAGAGAGGGGGGGGTAGAGAGTGGAAGAGAGAGAGGGAAGAAAGAGAGAGAAAGAAAGAGAGAGAGGGAAGAAAGAGAGAGAAAGACAGAGAGAGAGAGAGAGAGAGGAAAGAGAGAGAGGAAAGAGAGAGGGGGGGTGGAGAGGGGAAGAGAGAGAGGGAAGAAAGAGAGAGAAAGACAGAGAGAGAGGGAAGAAAGAGAGAGAAAGACAGAGAGAGAGGGAAGAAAGAGAGAGAGAGGAAAGAGAGAGAGGGGGTTAGAGAGCGGAAGAGAGAGAGGGAAGAAAGAGAGAGAAAGACAGAGAGAGAGGGAAGAAAGAGAGAGAGAGGAAAGAGAGAGAGAGAGAGAGACAGAGAGAGGGAAGAAAGAGAGAGAAAGACAGAGAGAGAGGGAAGAAAGAGAGAGAAAGACAGAGAGAGGAGCACTGCACAGGGAGCGTTTGAAGGTGCCGTATGTTAAGAGATCTGAGATCGTATCATGTGCAAATCAACCAGTGAATTACGCTGAACAGACATGCAAGGCTGTGATGTGAAGGTCAGTGTGGCATCCTCATACAGCAGACTGGTAACAACATCATTAACAGCCGACAGCTTCTCACACAGAAAGGCAGAAGCCACTGAATAAGCTGTGGTTAGGATCAAGCCATTAGTTTGAGTCGGTACATTGGGGTTAGATGCACATGCAATCATTTATTGACTGCTTTCGTCGACACTGTCTCTGTCCCTGTCTCTGTCCCTGGCTCTGTCCCCGTCTCTGTCCCCTGGCTCTGTCTCTGTCCCCGGCTCTGTCCCCTGGCTCTGTCTCTGTCCCCGGCTCTGTCCCCTGGCTCTGTCTCTGTCCCCGGCTCTGTCCCCTGGCTCTGTCTCTGTCCCCGGCTCTGTCCCCTGGCTCTGTCTCTGTCCCCGGCTCTGTCCCCTGGCTCTGTCTCTGTCCCCGGCTCTGTCCCCTGGCTCTGTCTCTGTCCCCCGGCTCTGTCCCCTGGCTCTGTCTCTGTCCCTGGCTCTGTCCCTGGCTCTGTCTCTGTCCCCGGCTCTGTCCCCTGGCTCTGTCTCTGTCCCTGGCTCTGTCCCCGGCTCTGTCCCCTGGCTCTGTCTCTGTCCCCTGGCTCTGTCCCCGTCTCTGTCCCCTGGCTCTGTCTCTGTCCCTGGCTCTGTCCCCTGGCTCTGTCTCTGTCCCTGGCTCTGTCCCTGGCTCTGTCCCCTGTCTCTGTCCCCTGGCTCTGTCCCCTGGCTCTGTCTCTGTCCCTGTCTCTGTCCCCGGCTCTGTCCCCTGGCTCTGTCTCTGTCCCTGGCTCTGTCCCCTGGCTCTGTCCCCTGGCTCTGTCCCCTGTCTCTGTCCCTGTCTCTGTCCCTGTCTCTGTCCCCTGGCTCTGTCCCCTGGCTCTGTCTCTGTCCCTGGCTCTGTCCCTAGCTCTGTCTCTGTCCCTGGCTCTGTCTCTGTCCCTGGCTCTGTCCCCTGGCTCTGTCTCTGTCCCTGGCTCTGTCCCCTGGCTCTGTCCCCTGACTCTGTCCCCTGTCTCTGTCCCCTGACTCTGTCCCCTGGCTCTGTCTCTGTCCCCTGGCTCTGTCCCCTGACTCTGTCCCCTGTCTCTGTCCCCTGACTCTGTCCCCTGTCTCTGTCCCCCGTCTCTGTCCCCTGGCTCTTTCTCTGGCTCTGTCTCTGTCCCCTGACTCTGTCCCCTGTCTCTGTCCCCTGTCTCTGTCCCCTAGCTCTGTCCCTGACTCTGTCCCCTGTCTCTGTCTCTGTCCCCTGGCTCTGTCCCTGGCCCTGTCTCTGTCCCCTGGCTCTGTCCCTGGCTCTGTCCCCTGGCTCTGTCCCCGGGCTCTGTCTCTGTCCCCTGTCTCTGTCTCTGTCCCCTGGCTCTGTCTCTGTCCCCTGGCTCTGTCCCCTGGCTCTGTCCCCTGGCTCTGTCTCTGTCCCATGGCTCTGTCCCCTGTCTCTGTCCCCTGGCTCTGTCCCCTGGCTCTGTCCCCTGTCTCTGTCCCCTGGCTCTGTCCCCTGTCTCTGTCCCCTGGCTCTGTCCCCTGTCTCTGTCCCCTGGCTCTGTCTCTGTCCCTGGCTCTTCTGGGAATGACTGTCTGAAGTAATGCTGGGGTGAGAGGAGAATGTCTTCAGCCCCCTCAAGCTGGGTTGGACTGGGTTGGACTGGGTTGGACTGGGACTGGGAGGTGGACTTGACCACTGTCTTCTCAGTCTCCGATTGGCCAGTCCTGGCTGTGGACATCTGTACTGTGGTACTACTGGGAGTGTTTTGTGTTGGACAGGGAGGTCTGATTGGCCAGTCCTGGCTGTAGACATCTTGATTGGCCGGTTAGTGTCTTCAGGCAGGCATCCGCTCCTGACGGAACTGATGAGCCATTCTCTGTTCTCTGAGCGTGAGATCAGCTCTTTAACACTCCCAGAGTGGGTCAAGGTACTAGGAGTTAGACAACGTCTCTCTGGTTGTGGCCGGTTCCTGTTCACTGAACTCCTGCCTTGCTCTGCAGTCGTGCTAGAGGCAGGATACTCCCCAGGTCTCTTTAACAGCAGTGGTTTCATCACAGGCACGGTGGGGCTCCGTGGTGAGCGTTTCCGCTCGGTACAGATCTAGGATCAGCTTCCCCCTGCCCCCAATCCTAACCGTAACCAAAAACAAAAACTGATCCAAGATCAGCGTCAAGGCTCTTAGGGGCAACTTGAACCCTACTCTCACAGTGGGACAGAGGGCATGAGCAGGTAACGATGCTGTCTGTCTGAAACCTTTACTCTGGGACTCTTGTTGTTTTCATTAGCTGTTACATTTCATACATCTTCCTTTTAACAGGTGAGCAGTGGAAAGAGTAAAGACCGCTTGCTTTTATAACACAATATCCTGTCCGCTAATTCACTCACAGCTGGAATAGGGAAAATACTAACTGATACCATGGAAGAAAAGGTAGGAGTCAAACATTAGCTAGTATCTGATCCATAACAGAAAAGGCCCTGCTGTGGTGAGACAGGAGTCAAACATTAGCTAGTATCTGATCCATAACAGAAAAGACCCTGCTGTGGTGAGACAGGAGTCAAACATTAGCTAGTATCTGATCCATAACAGAAAAGGTCCTGCTGTAGACTGTCTACCTCCAGTAGACTGTGTCTCCATCACCCTTCATTCTGAGTCAGTCACCAGAGGCCTTATACCTCCTGTAGACTGTGTCTCTATCCATCACC